>NC_134695.1:4543571-4845178 GCF_050947455.1 Rhinoderma darwinii
GACCTTTTCTTCCTTTTGTAGCTGGGTACTGGACGTAGTTCGAAGAGTCATTTTTAGCAGCCATGGAGATATTTTGTCACAGAGTCACCCAAAATCCAAAGAATTTCATAGTCCCTCATCTCTCTCTGGCTCGTCCTGTGGAACTCAATGAGGTGCCTGAACTATGGCAGATCTTGTTTAGCGAACAGTGATCAGATGTGGCTTATGGCTAGTATAAATAAAAACATGGCCATTGTCAAGTTGACGACTTGATTATCTCTGGATAACCTTGCCAGTGGACACAACTTTTTCCCCATGCTTCCCTGACCTAATTCACAAACTGGATATTGGTTTAGTTACCTTAGTGTAATGGTTCACTCTTTTAGACCCCATGCACACAACCGTATTTTTCATACGTAATTATGGACAGTAATTATGGACCCATTCAGTTCTATGGGCTATGGACACCTTTACGTATATTTACGGATGGGTGTCCGTGCCTTAGAAATGATAGAACACGTCCTTTTTTTGTCCGTAATCACAGCACGGACTCCCCATAAAAGTCAATGGCTGTTTCCGTAATTACGGACAGCTATGGATGTGCATCCGTAGCCATCCAGAATTACGGAGACATTGCTATGCGACACCAGGGGAATACCCTATATTAGTCCCTGTTTTGTTTTTTTGTGGATCCCTAAATACGGATGCATTACGGATAAACTACGGACCGTACTTATGGACACCCTTCCGAATTTGCGGATGACTATGGATCCATATTTACGGACAGTATTTATGGATGGATGGATGAAAAATACGGACACGTCCTATCTTTGCGGTACACTTCTACTGCCCGGACACCTTCCCGTAAATAAATAGGAAGGCGTCCATGGACAATAGAAGTGAATGGGTCCGTAATTGCGTACGATTTTTACAGTCGTGTGCATTGGGCCTTAGAGATCATTTTAAAATGCATTGGTAATTGCGGTAAACCTGCCTTGGCCATGTTTGAACGATACAAGAAAATGTGGTACATTTAAAGCAGGGGTTCATATAAGGTTTGCTTATTGCCTATGCATTACCAGCCAAATTCTGGGTGACGTTTCATTTTATTAAGTTCCAGGCTTTGGAGGACAAAACCATTTTGGATTTGAGCATACATGATTTGTCCGAACACGGACTAATTATTTCTCCATTACAGCCAAGGAGATTTTTATTCAGTATGTGGGTCATGAACCAAAAGGCCAATAACAGTGCTTTGGCGACGGTTATTGCATACAGTGTATGTGACACACATCTGTTCATAGGGAGGATCACATTGTGCCCAGTTTCCAAGTAACTGCCTTGCCAAATCTGCAAAAGTTTAAATAATAAGAATACCATATCAATTCCTGAATTTCCCTGGCTTATAGCCTCATAGACTTATTTAAAAAAGATGAATGTAGACGGAGCGTGCAGAATTCTGGACAGTTAAAGGACGAGTGTCGCGAAAAAAATGTTTTTTATATCAATTTGCTTTTAGTGTTTTATTAAAAAATGTTTTATTTATTTGTGTGTTTGTGTTTTACTTATTTTTTTACTTTTTCTTGTCTATGGGGGTTGCCATTTTTTTTTCCATCTCTGTATGTGTCGATTAACGACACATACAGACATGGAATATGGCACAAACAGCCCCAAAGTAAATGCGAACGGGGCCCGTTCCATCCACTATGCTGTACGCCGTCTGTTTGGGAACGGCGCATGCGCCGCTCCCACACAGTCCAAATTGAAGGTCTTCAGCCGAGCGACGTCCGGCGCCATTTTCCTGTGGACCGGAAGCCGCGGCCGGACAGTAAGATTACTACTTCCGGTCGCGGCTTCCGGACTTGTGCACTTGGAGCGGAGGGAGCAGACGGAGCGGACGGACCGGAGGGAGCGGCAGGAGCAGGTAAGTTAGGTCTGTGTATGTACGTGTTTTAGTGTGTGATTACTACTGTATGTAAACCTACTACACTGTGTGTTAGCGAAAAAATGGCAACACACAGTGTAGGAGGTTTGACCGTTCAATCCCCTCCTTTCTCCTGGCACTAGCCAGGATAAAGGAGGGGGGATTCTGTGAGCTCACTAGTGCGAGTGAGTATTCTCAAATTTTGCAGCATAAAGCAATGTGGTTGCTTTACCACATGCCAATGCTGCAATTTTGGGAATTGCTCCATCTAGTGACCAGCACTGGGAAATGTTATAAATTAGAATCTAATTTATAATATTTCCTGACCCGTGAAAAAATGTTAAAAATTAGAACAATGTTTAATCACTTACACACTAACTGTTTAACTGTTTAACGCCGATGCTGCTGCAGAATCAAATGTAGCCTCTGGCGCCGATGTGTCCTCGCTCGTCCGACACAATGCAGGACCTGGGGCAGGAAGTGAGTGACGTCACAGCGTGATCTCTCGAGAACACGCTGTGTGTCTGTGCACTGCCAGAAGCTGGGCGTTGTGAAGAGAAGTGGATGATGCCGATTCGTCAGCGCCCAGCTAGTAAAACAAGTCAAAACGCCCAGATGTACATACACAATACACGCCCAGTTGTACTTTAGAAAGCCTCATTTGCATAAATATAAAAATGGTCATAACTTGGCCAAAAATGCTAGTTTTTAAAAAAACAAAAAACGTTAGTCTTATCTACATTGCAGCGCCGATCTGCTGCAATAGGAGATAGGGGTTGCAAAATCTGGTGACAGAGCCTCTTTAAGCTTACTGGTCTATAATTACCCGGGAAAGACCTAGAGCGCTTTTTGAAAATAGGCACCACATTTGCCCTGCGCCAGTCCCTTGCCACTATACCAGTCACTAGAGAATCTCTAAACATTTTGAAGAGGGGGACAGAAATAACTGAACCAAGCTCCTTAAAGAGGCTCTGTCACCAGATTATAAGTGCCCTATCTCCTACATAATGTGATTGGCGCTGTAATGTAGATAACAGCAGTGGTTTTTATTTTGATAAACGATCATTTTTGAGTAAGTTATGAGCTAGTTTAGATTTATGCTAATGAGTTTCTCAATGGACAACTGGGCGTGTTTTTACTTTTTACCAACTGGGTGTTGTACTGAGTATATGACGCTGACCAATCAGTGACTAATCAGTGTCCTACACTTCTCATTGTTCCAGCCCAGCATGATCCACAGCACAGTGTGATTGTGCAGTGAAAGAAGTAAACACGCCCAGTTGCTAAAAACACAATACACGCCCAGTTGGAAAGAAGAGAAAACACGCCCAGTTGTCCATTAGAAAGGCTCATTTGCATAAATATAAAAATGCTCATAATTTAGCTAAAAATGATCGTTTACTGTAATCTACATTGCAGCGCCCATCACATGCAATAGGAGATAGGGATTTGATCATCTGGTGACAGAGCCTCTTTAAGAACTCTAGGGTGTAACCCATCTGGTCCGGGTGCCTTGTGTACGTTTATTTTATTTAATTTAGCTTGCACCATATCTACATTCATCCAATACAGTATATCAACTGATATATTAACAGCACTGGCACCAGCTACATCAGCTGCTCTTTCTTCTGTTGTATATACAGAGCTGAAGAACCCATTTAGTAACTCAGCCTTCTCTTGATCCCCTGTGACCAACTCCCCATTACCACTATCTAGGGGTCCTACATGTTCAGACCTTGGCTTTTTTGCATTTATATACTTGAAGAAGTTTTGGGGATTTGTTTTACTATCCTTGGCCACCTGCCTTTCATTTTGTATTTTTGCTGATTTTATTACCTTTTTACAGATTTTATTAAGCTCTTTATATTTTACAAAGGTTATAGCTGTACCCTCAGATTTGTATTTTTCAAAAGCCCTTTTTTTGTCATGTATTGCCCTTTTTACAGAAGGTGTAAGCCATGTGGGGTTTAATTTTAGTCGTTTATACTTGTTACCTATAGGAATACATTTTGCACTATAATTACCAAAAGGAGATTTGAAAATCTCCCACTTATTATTTGTCCCATTATTTGACATTAGTTCTTCCCAGTCCATATCCTGAATTGCAGCCTTCATCCTGGGGAAATTGGCCTTCTTAAAATTAAGTGTTTTTGCCCTCCCAGCCTGTGTTTGTTTTTTACAGTATAGGTAAAATATAACTATATTATGATCACTGTTACCGAGGTTTTCACGAACATTGACATTCCCAACAAGCTCTGCATTATTAGAAATGACCAGATCCAACAGAAATTCGCCTCTAGTCAGGTCTTCCACAAACTGGCCCAAAGAATTTTCCTGCAACAGGTTGAGGAAATGTCTCCCCTTTGCAGTTGAAGCTGAACCATGACACCAATTAATATCCAGGTAATTAAAATCTCCCGTTATCTCTACAGTACCCGCCTGTGCAGCCCGCTCCATCTGTTTATATAGCTGACCTTCCATCTCCTCAGTTATATTGGGGGGTCTATAGATTACACCAAAAGTAATTTTTTCAGTGTTTACCTCCATTTGTAATTCCACCCACAAGGTTTCAACCTCCTCACAATCTTCACCCTCTAATGTCTCATTCACACTCACCTTCATATCACTTCTCACATACAGACATATACCACCACCTTTCCTATTCGCCCTGTCTTTCCGAAACAGTGTAAAACCCTGCAGATTTACAGCCCAGTCATGTGAAGAGTCTAGCCATGTTTCAGGAACACCAACTATATCTAGATTTTCTTCCAGTATCAAGGCCTCCAGCTCCCCCATTTTGCTTGCTAGACGTCTGGCATTTGTGAACGTTCACTTTAACTTGCCCTTAAATGTTTCACTTTCAGTATCAGGAATGTGATTATTTTACATTATTTGGGCATTTTTTTTTTCACTGCAAGTCATATAATGGCCAGAAATAGTGTTTTTCCTCATGTACACACATATGACAGCTTATTCTGAAAAGTCACCACAACGTATTTCAAATTGCGGAAAATCCGCAGTGTAATACAGTAGCAGCAGAGTAGATGAGATATTTGAACAACTGTCATCCACACGCTGTGTGAAAAATCAGCAGAAAAAATCTTCATAAATCGATCTGCAGTGTTTTTTAATCCGCAGCATGTCAAATTATGCTGCGCAATCATTGGTTTTCGGTTGTGTTTTTCCCATTGAATTCAATGGAGAGGTAAAATCTGCAACAAATCACAAATGTTGCGATTGTTGCGGCGGAAAAGCTGCGATTCCACTGCAAAAATCGCAACTCAGAAAAATAAAAAAAAAGCTTATACTTACCCAGATCTCTATGCTGCTGCATCCAGGCCAGAGTCCTGGGATGACGTTTTATCCTATTTGACTGCTGTAGCCAATCACAGGCTGCAGCGGTTACATGGGATGAAATGTCATCCCAGGAGGCTGTACTGCAGGACATGAGAGGGACGCGTTGCCATGACTATGGGTAAGGGAGGATTTACACAAGTGTGTGCGTTTTGCGCACGCAAAAAATGCTGCGCTTTGCGTGCGCAAAAGGCACTTAACAGCTCTGTGTATCATGATCATATGGTGCGCGGCTGCGTGCTTTTTGCGCAGCCGCCATCATTATGACACTGTTTGGATGTTTGTAAACAGAAAAGCACGTGGTGCTTTTCTGTTTGCAATCATAGTTTGCCTGCTGTTGCGCGAATCATGCACCTCCCACGGAAGTGCCTCCGTGTGGCATGCGTGATTTTCACGCACCCATTGACTTCAATGGGTGCGTGATGTGCGAAAAACGCAGAAATATAGGACCTGTCATGAGTTTTACGCAGCGGACTCACGCTGCGCAAAAATCACTGATAGTCTGCACTGCCCCATAGACTAGCATAGGTCCGTGCGACGCTCGTGACAACCACGCGCGTTGCACGGACGTATTACACGTTCGTGTAAATCCGCCTTAAGTGTAAGGTGTTTTGTTTTTAACCTTCTGTTTTCCACAAACTTTGGTGCAGTTTTTCGGCCGGAATTCCCTGCGTGCTCCAGGGCGGATACGCTGTATACTTTTAGGCAGTCTATCAGCCCTGTGTGAACATACCCGATAAGTTAGGTACGCTTTAATTTTAACATTTACATGCAAAGGATAGGGCATATTTTAGGAAAGATCTAAAAGCTTAAAACAGAAAATATCATGATAGTAAGGACAATTTCATAAAATTGCTCCATAAAACACCAATTGGAGTGGTTCCTTTTGTTATATTGCAAAGCTGTACTTTTCAAGGTCCATAGACAGTAGCAAACGTGTACACTCTAGGGTAAGTGACTGATGTAGCGCCCATGGCAGCGGGCCGTTGGGTTTACTCACCTCCCGACGCCTGCAGCCATGGATCTGTGAGCGCTGGCCTCCGTCTCCCTCCTAGGAGATGCCAGCGCTCACTTCCGCTCCGTTCGGCTGGGTCCCGTAGGGTGCGCGCGCACGCTCACGCCCGGCCTTAAAGGGCCAGCGCGCGCAATTAGGAAATAGTCATCACAATCAACTGCCACGATTTCCTGGTCTATAAGAAGGCCCCTGGCCTTCTAATCCTTGCCTGAGCGTTGTTAGGGTATGTGCACACGAGGGCATTACGTCCGTAATTGACGGACGTATTTCGGCTGCAAGTACCGGACCGAACACAGTGCAGGGAGCCGGGCTCCTAGCATCATACTTCTGTACGACTCTTGGAGTCCCTGCCTCGCTGCGGGACCACTGTCCCGTACTGAAAACAGGATTACAGTACGGGACAGTTGTCCTGCAGCGAGGCAGGGACTCCTAGCGTCGTACATAAGTATGATGCTAGGAGCCCGGCTCCCTGCACTGTGTTCGGTCCGGTACTTGCGGCCGAAATACGTCCGTCAATTACGGACGTAATGCCCTCGTGTGCACATACCCTTAGTCTTTCCCAGTCTGTCTCGCAAATTGTCCCTTAGTGTCTCCCGTTCCAGCTGTTACCCGTGCCCTGTTACCGTTCCTGTATTCCGTATTGTTCCTGTGCCTACCAGCGTTCAAGTGTCTTCCGCCACGTCAAGTCCCATCTACCACGTCAAGTGCCATCTGCCACATCAAGTGCCATCTGCCACGTCTAGTGCCATCTGCCACGTGAAGTGTCTACCGCTTCATCGGATACTGCCCGCCACGTCTGGCGCTACTTGCCGCACCTGCCTCCATCCGAGCTGAAGCCACAGCCACCGCCCGGACTATTTCAGGTACCCAAGCATTACTGTCTGCCATTTACTTCCTCATAGACTGTGACCTGGTCAGCTCCCTCCCCGCTACGGCGGAGCGGCCTAGTGGGTCCACATACCCTGTGCCCGTGACCGTACGCTCAGGCCATGGAACCCGCTGGCCAGCCCAAGACCCCAGTACAGAAGATTCAGACAGAGATGCAGGACCTACGCACACGTCAGGATCAACTCCTTGAGGCGGAGAATTCTATTCTGGTCCGCCTGGATCTACTCGCTGTTCCACCGCCGGTTCTTCCTCCTGAAGCTGTTGCCGTGCCACTGCCTGTTGCTCCCCCTGTTTGTTCTGGATCCTCAGTTCCTCTGCCTCTTCCTCATCGCTGCGACGGTGATCCCAGAGTATGTAGAGGATTTCTCAATCAATGCACGGTGCATTTTAGGCTACGGCCTCATCTCTTCCCCTCCGAGGAGGCCAAAGTGGCATTTATTATCTCCCTCCTCGCTGGCAAGGCCCTCGCATGGGCGAACCCAATCTTGGAGCAACAAGGACCTGTATCCTCGGACCTAGCCTTGTTCCTGCAGTCCTTTCGTGCCGTGTTCGAGGAGCCGGGTCGTACATCCTCTGCCGCAGCCACTCTGTTGACCTTCAAGCAAGAAGGCTCCACAGTAGGGGAGTATGCGATCTCCTTCCGTACCCTAGCAGCCGGGCTGGCATGGAACA
The DNA here is from genome assembly GCF_050947455.1 of Rhinoderma darwinii. Taxonomy (NCBI): domain Eukaryota; kingdom Metazoa; phylum Chordata; class Amphibia; order Anura; family Rhinodermatidae; genus Rhinoderma; species Rhinoderma darwinii. The sequence continues at coordinate 4,551,404 of NC_134695.1, forward strand.
ATGAGGCACTGGTGGCGACCTTCTGGCAGGGACTGTCCTCTCACATCAAGGACGACCTGGCAGCCCGCGACCTTCCTTCTACCTTGGATGCCCTCATCCTGTTAGCCACCCGGGTTGATATGAGAATCCGGGAGCGCTCTCAAGAGGTTCGTCAGGAGAGCCGGGCCCACAGACCAGCACCCTCTGCCCAGAGACCACTATTGCCCACTCCTAGTGCGCTACCTGAGGAACCCATGCAGGTAGACAGAGTCCGGTTATCTGAACAGGAGAAGCAGCGCAGACGCTCCTCTGGACTTTGTATGTATTGTGGCCTCAAGGGTCATTTTGTGCGCCAATGCCCACAGAAACCGGGAAACTCCAGTACCTAGGGTTGTTCGGAGAGGCAACTAGGTGGAACGTCTCCAAACGTTAAAACCTCTTCCAAATTATCGATACCTGTGACCATCGTCACCGGACAGACATCACATCCTTCCTCCGCCTATCTTGACTCTGGAGCGACTGCTAATTTTATCCACCAGGATCTAGTGGATCGGTTTCAACTACCCACAGTCCGTCTGGAGAGACCCCTGGCAGTTGCCTCTGTGAATGGTCTACCGTTGCCTGATCCGATCATGCTCATCACAGAGCCGTTGACACTACGGGTCGGAGCTCTTCCCTCAGAACAGATCACCTTCCTGGTACTACCCAAGGCTATCAATCCTATCCTGCTGGGTCTGCCATGGCTCCGTCTACACGCCCCGACACTCGACTGGAGAAGTTCTTCAATGGGGTCCCAGATGCCATAGCCATTGCCTGTCACAAGTCCGTCCTGTTGTGCCCCCTCTGCCTCAGTCACTCTCCGATCTACCTTCTCAGTATGCCAGTTTTGCGGATGTCTTTTGCAAACGAGAGGCTGAGACGTTGCCTCCACATCGGAATTATGACTGTCCAATTGAACTGGTTCCCAATGCTTCTCTTCCCCGTGGACGAGTATATCCTCTCTCCTTGCCAGAGACTTTATCGATGTCAGCCTATATCAAGGAGAACTTGGAGAGGGGTTTTATTCGAAAATCTTCCACCCCGGCCGGGGCAGGCTTCTTCTTCGTTAAAAAGAGAGATGGATCTCTCCGACCCTGCATTGACTACCGTGGTCTCAATCAGATCACGGTCGAGAACAAATACCCGTTGCCACTCATTTCCAAGCTGTTTGATCGCATACGAGGAGCCCAAATTTTTTCCAAGCTAGATCTGCGGGGGGCCTATAATCTAATCCGGATTCGCCGGGGTAACGAATGGAAGACGGCATTTAACACCCGCGATGGGCACTATGAATACCTAGTGATGCCCTTCGGACTGTGTAACCGTCCCGCAGTATTTCAGGAGTTCGTTAATGAGATCTTCCGAGATCTCCTCTATATGTGTGTTGTAGTTTATCTCGATGATATTCTAATTTTCTCCCCAGATCTGATGACCCTTCGGAGGCATGTTCGTCAAGTTCTTCTGCGACTAAGAGAGAATCGCTTGTATGCCAAGTTAGAGAAATGCACCTTTGAAAAGAGGTCTTTGCCCTTCCTGGGCTATGTCATCTCGGATCAAGGCCTTAAGATGGACCCTGAGAAGTTAAAGTCTGTCCTGGAATGGCCACGTCCACAAGGCCTAAGGACCATACAGCGGTTCCTGGGTATCGCCAATTTCTACCGGCAGTTTATTCCGAACTTTTCTTCTCTGACGGCCCCCATCTCTACCCTTACCAAGAAGGGTGTGAACGCCAAGGTATGGACTCCAGAGGCAGAGTCCGCATTCATTAGCCTCAAGAAAGCCTTCACTTCAGCTTCGATCCTCCATCACCCTGACGTATCTCGGCAGTTCTCACTAGAAGTGGACGCTTCCTCTGTTGGTGCAGGAGCACTTCTGTTCCAGAGGAGCTCCAAAGGAAAGGCAGTAGTATGTGGCTATTACTCGAGACTGTTTTCTTCTGCTGAGCGCAATTACTCTATTGGAGATCGGGAGCTGCTGGCCATCAAATTGGACCTGGAGGAGGGGAGACATCTTCTGGAGGGCGCTGCTCACCCCATCCTGATCTTCACCGACCACAAGAATCTTACTTACCTTCAGTCCGCTCAAAGACTGAATCCTCCTCAAGCCAGGTGGTCACTGTTCTTAACCCGTTTCCAATTTCTGCTCCACTACCGTCCCGCTGACAAGAATGTGAGGGCCGATGCCCTGTCCAGATCATTTGAGATGGAAGACATGGTGGAGTCCCTTCAGACGATCATAGACCCATCCTGCATTGTTACCGCCAATCCTCTGCAGCTTAGAAATATCCCCCCGGGGAGAACTTTTGTTCAGTTGGCAGACAGAAAAAGAATTCTCCGCTGGGGACACAGTTCTAAACTAGCTGGGCATGCCGGTGTCCGTAAAACCCAAGACCTGATCGCTCATCACTTCTGGTGGCCCACGCTACCTAAGGATGTTCTGGACTTTGTCTCTGCTTGCACGGTCTGTGCTTCTAATAAAGCGACTCACTCCAAGCCTGCCGGCCTGCTTCAACCCCTGCCTGTACCCAGTGCCCCCTGGCAGCACATCGCAATGGACTTCGTCACAGACCTTCCTCTCTCAGCAGGATGCAACACCATCTGGGTGGTGGTGGACCGGTTCTCTAAGATGGCACATTTTATCCCGCTGACCGGCCTACCCTCTGCTCCTCGTCTGGCGAGTCTCTTCATTCAGCACATCTTTCGCTTGCATGGCTTGCCTCTTCACATTGTGTCCGACCGGGGGGTTCAGTTTACCTCTAAGTTCTGGAGAGCACTCTGTAAACTCCTGGATGTGAGTTTGGACTTTTCCTCTGCCTATCACCACCAGTCCAATGGGCAAGTTGAGAGGATCAACCAGATCATGGAAAATTATCTCCGCCACTTCATCTCTTCACAGCACGATAACTGGGTACAGCTTCTTCCATGGGCCGAGTTTTCTTACAACAACCACACAAGTGAGTCCACCATTTCCACTCCGTTTCACATCGTGTGCAGTCAACATCCCAGAGTTCCTCTTCCTGTATCAACTTCATCTCAGGTACCCGCTGCTGACTCTGCATATGGGGACTTCCTGCAAGTCTGGCAACAGACCCGGTCCTCTATCTTGCTGGCGGTGGATCGCATGAAGCGAAAGGCAGATACCAAGAGAAGAGAGCCGCCTCAGTATCTTCCTGGGACTAAGGTCTGGCTGTCCTCTCGGAACATTCGCTTGAGGGTGCCTTCATACAAGTTTGCTCCCAGGTTCCTTGGTCCTTTCGAGATCCTGCAACAAATTAACCCTGCCTCCTATAAACTGCCTCCTACCCTCAGAATCCCTAACTCCTTCCATGTGTCCCTCCTGAAACCAGTGGTCCTGAACCGCTACAGCAAGACTTCTAATTCCACAGTTGCTCCCAGTGGTCCTTCTGATGTATTCGAGGTAAAGGAGATCCTGGACCACAAGAGAGTAGGAGGCAGGTCTTTCTATTTGGTGGACTGGAGAGGGTTTGGTCCTGAGGAGAGGTCCTGGGAGCCAGAAGAGAACCTCAGCGCCCCTACTCTTATTAAAAAGTTCCTCTCTCACCCTGGCCCCAAGAAGAGGGGGCGTAAGAGGGGGGATACTGTAGCGCCCATGGCCGCGGGGTTTACTCACCTCCCGACGGCCGCAGCCATGGATCTGTGAGCGCTGGCCTCCGTCTCCCTCCTAGGAGATGCCAGCGCTCACTTCCGCTCCGTTCGGCTGGGTCCCGTAGGGTGCGCGCGCACGCTAGCGCCCGGCCTTAAAGGGCCAGCGCGAGCAATTAGGAAATCGTCATCACAATCAACTGCCACGATTTCCTGGTCTATAAGAAGGCCCCTGGCCTTCTAATCCTTGCCTGAGCATTGCTAGTCTTTCCCAGTCTGTCTCGCAAATGGTCCCTTAGTGTTTCCCGTTCCAGCTGTTACCCGTGCCCTGTATTCCGTATTGTTCCTGTGCCTACCAGCGTTCAAGTGTCTTCCGCCACATCTAGTGCCATCTGCCACGTCTAGTGCCATCTGCCACGTCTAGTGTCTACCGCTTCATCGGATACTGCCCGCCACGTCTGGCGCTACTTGCCGCACCTGCCTCCATCCGTGCTGAAGCCGCAGCCACCGCCCGGACTATTTCAGGTACCCAAGCATTACTGTCTGCCATTTACTTCCGCATAGACTGTGACCTGGTCAGCTGCCTCCCCGCTACGGCAGAGCGGCCTAGTGGGTCCACATACCCTGTGCCCGTGACAACTGACAATATCTCCAGCAACATTCATCACCAGGGAGTGCAAAAAAAGTCAATCTTGGGTGATCCCCTTTCGAACTGTGAATGAATAGCCTGCCAGCACCCATAAATACACAATAGATAAGATCCCGCCAAAAATTATTGACTATAAATGCTTAATACTTTCACTGGATAGGTACAGTTGCACTTTTATTTGGACTTCTTATGAGTACGGTCTACTTTTTTCTCAACCACAAATTATGCGATTTAAAAGGAAGATAACGGATATGTTCACACAGAGTTTCTTGCAGGCAGAAAAATCACTTTCTTTGCCGCATTTTTTGCTGCGTTTCTCGGCCGCGACCATTGAGCACCGTGTGCAAAAAACTTCACAAAGAATGCTTTATTCGATTAGAGACAGAACCGCGGTAAGAATGAGCATGCTGGTTTTTTTTCCCCAGAGGTTTTTTGGAGCAGTTCTCAATGCGGTTTCCACGTCAACAGCGCCAAAAAACTCAACGCAAATCCAACCCAAAATCCGCAGGGAAACCTGCACCAATTTGTGCAGAATTTGTAGCGTATTGGCTGACAATAGCAAGGAATAGATTACATTCTACTATACTGCAAAAGAAGTGAAGATAGAAAATAGGGTTAAAGATCCTTGCAGGTTTTCCGCCCACATTAGATGGAAAATCTGCAGCAATTCTGCTATGTGTGAACACAGTCTTAAAGGAGTTTTCTGGGAATTTTCAAAATTTACAGCAGGGCAAGGGATGGCATATGATAATAAACTAGCAGATACTCACCACCTGAAGTGCCCCCGGCTCCAGCACTGAGGTCTTGTTCTCTTCCAGTCCCGGAAGCTCCTGCAGCGGTCACTTGCCGTTCATTGCAGCATCACTGCTGAGGCCAGCGATGCAGCGACACGATACTGACGAATGGCACGAGACCGCTGCAGGAGTTTTTCCGGGACTGAAGCAGTGGAGAATGGATTATCAGTGTTGTAACAGCGGGCACTTCAGGGGGTGAATAACTGCTAAAGCTGAAACTGTCCATATGACTAACCGATTACAATAAAGCATAATAACCTATTAGAGTTATACCAGTGGGTATAATTACACCCACTAAACAGTCCCCCCCAAAGTGACAAACAATTCGGCTTAAACAAACCACTTCCTGGCTATGTGGAGTCACATGGTGCATCACATGATCCATTTAATGCCAGTCTGCAGCTGCGCAAAAAGATCATGTGATGCGGTCTTTAATCCCTGTTCCTAAATTGTGAAGTTTATGCCACTTTCTTTTTTAGAGCTGCTCTCTGGCTGGGAAAAACATGTGATACACAACGTGACTCAACAGAATCAAGCAGTGGGTTTTTTTCAGCTACTTTTTGGCGCTATTGGGGGCTTTTTAGTGGATGTAAATACGCTCACTTGTATAGCTGTATTATGACGTCACAGACATAACTATTATGCTACCAAACAATATTTTAATGTTACCATAAACAAAGCCTAACAGACACTACTGTCTCCAGCCAGTTACCTAGTCGATGTCTGTAAATACGATGAAAAACTAATTATTGGAAACAGTGACTAACCTGGCCATGCCGGTCAGCAAATTCTATTCCTATGTTGAACCGGACTGTAATTTCATTGCCATTCTTCTGATAATATGAAACATTAAATCTTTCTCTAAACCTTATAAAAGCGTATGCCAGTCTGAGGCCGCTTTCACATAGCCATAATAAGGGGACATGTTAGTGTCTGTATTACAGCCACTACAACCGGACCTCCAGCAGTTCAACAGAACAGAATCCAGACCGCCATAAAGTTCTATAAAGTTCAGTTGAATTGTGAGAGGTCGCAGTGTTACAGCTGTACTACAGACTCTAAAATGCATTATCGATTTGCTTCGGTTAAATATTTGTGATTGCCCATCCCCGTCTCATCAACCCTTACTCTGACTTACCAAGAGCTCCTTGGCAGATGTCTGTTCTTGTGGCACCATCCACGATAAACTGGGGGCTTGAAACAAGTTGCTGTATATTAGGAAAACAAAAAGGAGGAAGAAACCGTTAGAAGGTTATAAGTTGAGTATATTAAATGTATTAGGCGTCATCGGTTGGCAGTTGCATGGAGAGAGTGATTGAAACGTTTTTTTTAAAGTATAGTTACAAATTCTCTATCAGATTGAGGTTTTTCTTATGTCTTTTATACTTAGGTCATGGAAAAACCCCTTTACATTGCAGTATTTAAGAGTTTCTTGTGCAACTTTGGATTTATATGATGGATTGGTGTATTTATAAAATAAATCTTCTCAGTTCTCTTGCAGACTGCAGCAGGTTTTCCTCCAGGATTTCCCAGCTATTCACACTGGTGCGGTGTTCCATTCCTTCAAGATTGTAGTATATTTGACAGAGGAATCGCGTAGTCTGCAGCACTATACTTGCCTTTAAATACTCCAGAACCCTGATGGTAATATTACAGACTCTATTATACGTCTATGGGGTTCATCAGCATTTATTGTGATTGTTTTAAAGTACAGATCTATCATACCTATAATGGTTCCATTAAGAATGGAAATCATGACTTAGACCAGGCAGTATTGAGATGCACCAAATGTATCACAGTGGTGCATGCTGTATGATAAAATTGGTGCATTAATATATTAGATGCTATTCTCTTCCATATATAAACTCTTGGTTGCCTTAGTTCGCATTAGGCACATTTTAAGACTGCCCTTCCCTTCTAAGCCACACCCCCCTTCTAGACACTTTAAGGCTGGGTTCACACGAGCATGTTTGCTCTGTAAAGGACAGAACGTATTTCGGCCGCAAGTCCTGGACCGAAGACACTGCAGGGAGCACGGCTCCTAGCATCATAGTTATGTACGACGCTAGGAGTCCCTGCCTCTCTGTGGAACTACTGTCCCATATTGTAATCATGTTTTCAGTACGGGGCAGTAGTGCCACAGAAAGGCAGGTACTCCTAGCGTCGTACATAACTATGATGCTAGGAGCCCGGCTCCCTGCAGTGTGTTCGGTACGGGACTTTCGGCCGAAATACGTTCTGTCCTTTACGGACCGAACATGCTCGTGTGAATCCAGCCTAAATGTGTCCAATGAGGAACAAACATCTGTTCTTAAATTATTCTAAAATCAAATGTGCCAAATCTTGACTCATGTTTTGACACATTCTAGAAGCAGGCACAGTAGTAAATCTGCCCCAATGTCTATTACTGGTGATTCTTACCATGTAATTGCATAAAAATGACAGTACTGTAATTATAACACAAGCTATGCCAGTCAAACAATTATGTAACAGTATGAGTAATAAATACAGATCACTCCGTTTTTTTTATAGTGTATAGTATTTTAGCAATATGCAATTAGCATAAAGAAATCGAAAACTCTACTCTAATAAATGGAGTAGAGCATTTATAGCCCAAATATAGTACAAATCCTTCAAAATTCTAAAATGCATGAAAATCGAGCCCCCATAACCTGTCACCTAGCAATCATTCCCCTTGAATGGTAGTTTCATACAGTCCCCATATGATACTGCCCTACGCTGCATAAATAACAGTGCCAAATAATAGTATCATACAATCCCAATTCTTCCATATGAGTGCCCATAAATAGAGCATGCTATATTAGTGCCAACAATTATGTGGGCACTATGGGCAAAAACAAAGTATCTACCAAAGTACTTTATGAAAGGGTCTGTCGCTGTGCTCTCACAATGGTTTCCACAGTGCTCATTTAATATTGCCTACCTCAGTACACATATTTAGTGCTTGCTATTGCGCCCTGTAAATAGACGTAGATATGACCAGACAGTGTCAGAGAAGCCTTTACTGTGATTGGGTGAAATTGTCTAAGATTTGCTGAAACAACTGGAGGGGTTCCTTAATCAAATAATGGAAACAGTCACATGGATTGGACCAAATTTTGACATATATAAAGGCTTTCCATTCCAACATGGGGCTTTTTTTTAGGTGGGCAAGACAGACAGGTCATTTATTGCCCACTTAATACTCATTTACAATAACTACATGTGAATAACTGTTACATCTATCCTAAAGGGGGTTTTACACTGGGCGATTATCGGACAGACGAGCATTTATAGAAAACTCGTTGCCGATAATTGACCTGTGTAAACAGGGCAACAATCAGCAGATCGACGAGCAAACGCTCGCTACTCTGCTGATCGTATCATTTTTAAAAAGTTAAATATTATCGTTGTCGGCAGCACATCTCCCTGTGTAAACAGGGAGACGCACTGCCTACCTGATAATAATGTATGAGGACGAGCAATCGGAGTAACGACCACTCGTTCCTTGTGACAGTAGCAAACGAGCGCCGATCAACGATGTCTCATTGATCTGCGCACGCTGCACCGGCTGGTGTAATAGGGACTTGAGTATCGGAGTGATGATAAATGGGCTGCTAAAAGTGCACATATACCACATCCAGATTGTAGTATTACTATATGTTAGGCATACCATGCACACATTATCCATGTGCAATTGTGAGAAATTAGTCGTAAGAAGAAAAATATAATTTTTACTTATGTAATTATTTTTGCTGCCATTACAGTCAAACCATCTGGATAATGACAGTGTTTAAGAGCTGAAACTGTATTAACCTCACCGAGTCTTCCCTACAAGGGTCAACCGTTTCAAAGATCTAGTTGGTGCCAGTCAAACCTGAGCGTTTGGTTCTGCACAAAGCAGGGGGCGTGGTTATGCCACCCAACTTAGGCAGCCAGTCAGGAAGCTTTGGGGTTGTGGTTTAGAAGGTGAAATCTCAATGCAGATGTTTTTAGTTTTTGGCTAAAGATTGGCTTTAAGCTACTAGAACCTGAAATAATGTTCTTGATGTTGATGCCAATTTATTTTGATGCCAATTCTTGTCAATAACCCAATCATAAAACTGGTTTATCAGATCCCAACAACTCCAATTGTCTATCACTGACTTTTACCGATTTTGAACAGAGACAAATATAATATATAATTTTGGAATTTAGAATCAAAGGGGTTTCCCCATCCGGGACATTTATGGCATATCCACTGGATATGCCATAAATGTCAGATAGATACAGGTCCCATCTCTGGGACCCGCACCTCTCTAGAACAGGGTCCCCTAAACCCTGTTCTACGTTTCCCGGTTCCCGCTACCACCCGGGACACTTCCTAATTGCATGGTTGGAAATTACAAAAACAGCGTAGCTCGCTGAGCTACACTGTTTCCGTAACTCCCATAGAAGTTATTGGCAATTATGGAATCAGCATATAGAAGTGGAAGATAAATTGGAAGCCTTTTATAATGCACACGAAGGTGAAAGACTAATCTAGATTTGCTAATAAATATACAGTAACTCGTATCTGGGAGGCTTTTCTCTTTTTCTATAAATGAGAAGACATGTGTAAGGAGGGTCACTAGTAAAGTAGTAGAATGTCACAGATCCTGTTTTTCTTCACCGTGCTTGCTAAGTCTTGTTGGAAGCAGTACTTCAACATTATCAGCAGGCATTTAATGGCGTTTACTGTAGATCTTGTTGAGTCACTTTGGGATGTTCTAAGTGGCCTCAGGGTAGAATGTCTTCCAACTATGTTTTAAAGCAGTGGAAGAGATTAGTTTACAACTACCATTTGACTAATGACTAGAGGTGTACATTGAATTGCAGAAGCCCCATAGCAAAGACTAAATAGCGCCCCCTTCTGGTGCGGATTACCATCACAATCCTTACCACCTGGAGGACTTGGTGCTTGTTTGCCCCCAATCTACTTTCAATGATAATTGGGTTCATTGATCACTCTTGTTCACTAAGTGGGCCTGTGGAGAGGGGAGGGGGGGGAGGGAAATCGCTGCACATGTTCTCACCAAACATTAAAATCAGGGATGCAGCCAACCTAGGCTGAGTCACCTCGCTGCAGCAGCCCCAAATCAGCAGCATGGTATGCCTCAATGGTGCCTACACCCTTGTACTGGACAAAGGGGATTGGATTGCACATGCTGATTTAGACATTTAAAGGACACAAAGTAGCAGGTTTAGGTCAAACAGTATGGTGTAAAACTTAGAACAGGTGTTATATGTGTATAGGAACATTCCAGGGACAGGTACACACAGCTGAGGGCCCCATGAAAGAACATTATATGGGCCCCTTGCCCTCCAATATCTCATTATTAATCACCCCATATGTTTCTCTAAAAATCCATCAGTAATTGTGAGACATAAAATTATCTCTGGTGTTTACATGCAATCTTATAGACAGAAGGCAGCTAGTTTGAGGTGGCAGTGGGTCCCCTTTCATACTGGGCCCCTGTGCAGCTGCACATGTTGCACCAATGGTATGTCTGCCCCTGGAATATTCAGAACATAAGGTAGATAATCAATGTCTCCATAGCACTCACTAGTGTATTGGGTAGAGTATTCACACAATTAGATTAGGTACTACTACAGTTTGTCATTTGATGTAACCAATGTGATCTCATACAAATGTTCTAATACCAGGTCATTTACAAGGTAAAGCACAGGCTCCCCCACTCTAAGTGTCCTCTTACACGGCCCGACGAGGGACATGTAAACGAGCGCCAATCAATGAGAGAGTTCATTTACACAGGGAGATGTGCTGCCGAAGATAATATTTCATGCTGCATAAACGATATGATCAGCCGATAAACGAGTGTGACAGATTTACATGTGTAAAAAAACGTGTAAATCTGTGTTTTTGCATCAGTGTGTTTGCATGTGGAATGTGTTTTTCACCCACTTGAAAGCACTTTTTTAATTTATTTTTTCAATGTAATTGATGCGTGATGTGCGTCCGTGTGCTGTCTATGATTTTCACCTACCCATTGACTTCAATGGGCGACTAGGTGCGTGAATATAGGACATGCAGTGAGTTTCGCGCAATGGACACTCGCCGTGTGAAAACTCACGTATGTGTGAATAGCCCCATTGAAATCAATGCGTCCGTGTGCTGTGCGTTATTTCAACGCACAGCCCACGGACGATATTCACGCTGGTCTGAATGAGCCCTTAAAGAGGCTCTGTCACCAGATTTTGCAACCCCTATCTGCTATTGCAGCAGATAGGCGCTGCAATGTAGATTACAGTAACGTTTTTATTTTTAAAAAACAAGCATTTTTGGCCAAGTTATGACCATTTTTGTATTTATGCAAATGAGGCTTGCAAAAGTCCAAGTGGGCGTGTTTAAAGTAAAAGTCCAACTGGGCGTGTATTGTGTGTGTTACATCGGGGCGTTTTTACTACTTTTATTAGCTGGGCGTTCTGACGAGAAGTATCATCCACTTCTCTTCAGAACGCCCAGCTTCTGGCAGTGCAGACACAGAGCGTGTTCGAGAGATCACGCTGTGACGTCACTCACAGGTCCTGCATCGTGTCGGACGAGCGAGGACACATCGGCACCAGAGGCTACAGATGATTCTGCAGCAGCATCGGCGTTTGCAGGTAAGTCGATGTAGCTACTTACCTGCAAACGCTGATGCTGTTGCAGAATCATCTGTAGCCTCTGGTGCCGATGTGGCCGACACGATGCAGGACCTGGGGCAGGAAGTGAGTGACGTCACAGATCTGCACTGCCAGAAGCTGGGCGTTCTGAAGAGAAGTGGATGATACTTCTCGTCAGAACGCCCAGCTAGTAAAAGTAGTAAAAACGCCCCGATGTACGCACATAATACACGCCCACTTGGACTTTTGCAAGCCTCATTTGCATAAATACAAAAATGGTCATAACTTGGCCAAAAATGCTCGTTTTTTAAAAATAAAACCGTTACTGTAATCTACATTGCAGCGCCGATCTGCTGCAATAGCAGATAGGGGTTGCAAAATCTGATGAAACAGAGCCTCTTTAAGTGTGCATGCACACTTAATGTTTAACCTGTTTAACCTGTTTTTCAACCATACACAATATCAATTGTGCTCTGGTTTGACAACATAACGTGAAAAAAAAAATATATATAATTTACAGTATCTATTAGTCATAATCTTCCTCCTGTGGGAATTATAGCACTATATTTCACGGTCTTGCTATACATGTTATAGTGAACTGCTGAGAACAATGACAACTTTTGTTTTCTTAAAAGTCTATCAGTCAAACATTACTTGTCAATAGGGTGCGTCCCTCACAGTCTGAGGGGATTGTACAGTGTCAGACTGTATACAGACTTGCTTCATTGACAAAGGGAATGGTAACTGTTTTTCTATAGAGGCAACTAAAAACGGCTCAAGAAGTGACATGCACTTCTTTTTTGTCGGCGTATTTGAAAACGGGCGCGTAAAAAAAAAAAAAAACAGTTTTTCCCATTGAAATCAATGGGCAGGTGTTTGAAGGCATTCTGCTTCCAATTTTCCGGCCGTTTACGGCACGAAAAACAACCAAAAATAAGCCGTGTGAACATACCTTTAATCATATATTTCCAGGGGGGATAACTGAGGAACGGAACAACAAAGTTCTAAGAAAAAATGCTCCAGAATTTGTATTTTTTTTTAGGAAAGTATTTACTAAAACAGACATATCAGAAGAGATGAGAAATCCTCAAAATAACTGAGAATTCCTATACAAGACTACCAGTGGTGTGTCTGTCTGTGTCACGATCAGTCTGGTTAAAAACAGAGGTTTGCATGTGTAACATGGTTTAATGGGTGTGGTTTGAAGGTTCAGATCTATCCGAATTCAGTTCTTGTCATTCAGCCAGAGGAAAATATTTTCTGATCTGGGAATTTTGCAATGATAAATAGAAACTCAAGCCTTCATCGGTGGCTTACGTTGCAGGAACATATATAATATGATCGAAATTCACTATGAAGCAAACTGTATGTCGGGCGGAAAAGGTTATCACACAAAAGTAGTATCATTTAGCATTGATTTCTGATCAGATACATAATTATGATTCCGAATAGCTAACAACAGTCTAAAATAGTCTTCAATATTAATTCACATCTCCACCAAAAAACTGAAAACACCACTTTTTCTCCCAAGTCAAACTCCTGTGTGAAGCGGAGACCTCAGGTACTCGTCCACAGAGCAGTTTATCTGCCTGTAGAATGGACATGGAAGGAACAAGTTGGTCACTAGCGAGTTTATTCAGTGACAGAAAATCTGAAAATGACTGCCTCCATGTCAGTACAGAAGAGCACCCTAGATCTCAGCTTCGACTTGGCGGAAGGGGGGGGGGGTTTAAATAAAAATGAGTATCATTGTGTTTTGTGCAACTTCCTAATTACTTTTTATTAAAAATGCTTTGTACTTTTTCAGATACAGCTGCTTTGTATTCTGTATACAGAGCAGCTGTATCTAGTGCTGAAACCTGTATCTGTCAGGTCAGCGGCACTGACTGGTTCAGTGACAGTGGGTCCTGTGTGTCTCTGACACGCAGGATCGAGCGATTACCGATCGCATCTAAGTTCATAACTTAGATGTGATCGACAACAGGTGGATCCGACCAGCTGACACTGAACTCGTCAGTGCCACTGACCTGACGGATTCAGGTCTCAGCGCTAGATACAGCTGCTCTGTATAAAAGTTTCAAAGCAGCTGTAGCTCAAAAAGTCAAAATAATTTATAATAAAAAGTAATTAGAAAGTTGCACCAAATACACTGATACACATCCTTATTTAAAAAAAAAAGGGGGGAGCACATAGCCTTTAACAGAGTGCAGTTAAGATTTCAAGTGTCTCAAGTGGTAAACTAGTGCCGGAGCAACCACTATGGATGCACCCCATACATAGAGATCATGATAAGCGCCATGTCCATATGGGAATTTGAATGGACTTACATGGTTAATCAAATACATTAACTACAGTCAAATTAGAACTTTGGGGTTTGAATGGAGGTAGGCTTTAAAATGGCTAGTCTCAGATCATTCCTTTTCGGAAATTACATATTCTACTCATATATAATTTTTGTCAAAAGAAGAGCAGGCAAATAAGGCAAATAGAAATAAGCTGTTTTGACCATGAGGAGTCTGTAAAACTAATTATTAAAGTCTTTATAGTTTCTTACCGTAGGCCGGACCCATTTAACTCCGTAAGTCTTAGATGAGTTTGGACCAAGCTCTTTAAACCCCAGTGAGTGAGCAGAAGAGGGAAAGGTATCATCCTTAAAGAGAGTTCCATTTTGTAAACACTCCTGCTGAATCCGATCAAAATCCTGCCCTAAAAACTTCACAGCATTTTCATGTTTTCCTATGCCCAGCTCATGGTCCCGTTGCTTCTGCAGCTGGGCTGAGATCCCCGTAGCATACACTGGGACAATCACTTCCTCAGACATCTTGGCTTGCCAACAGATCGGAGTTAACGTCTGAAAAACATGCGTCATTTAAATGTTTCAAATACGAATACTTTTAGTAAAAAGAACCTCAAACAGAATTGTTCCAAGTTTACTACTATCATTTGGTGGATCAGTGTTTATCCCCTTCCCTCTTTGGCCACTTTTGACCTTCCTGACAGAGCCTCATTTTTCAAATCGGAAATGTTTCAATTTATGTGGTAATAACTTCAGAATGCTTTTACCTATCCAAGCAATTCTGAGATAGTTTTCTCGTGACACATTGGACTTTATGTTACTGGCAAAATTTGCTCGATACATTAAGTATTTAATTGTGAAAAACCCCAAAATGTAGCAAAGAAAAATAAATTGCAAAAATGTGCATTTTTCTAAATTTAAATGTATCTGCTTGTAAGACAGGCAGTTATACCAAACAAAATTGTTTCTAATTAACATCCCCATATGTCTACATTAAATTGGCATCGTTTTTTGAACATCCTTTTATTTTTCTAGGACGTTACAAGGCTTAGAACTTTAGCAGCAATTTCAAACATTTTCAAGAAAATTTCAAAAGGCTTTGAGGGCCTTATATATTAGAAACCCCCAATAAGTCACCCCATTTTAAAAACTTCACCCCTCAAATTATTCAAAACAGCATTTAGAAAGTTTCTTAACCCTTTAGAAGTTTCACAGGAATTAAAAGAACTGTAGAGGTGAAATTTACACTTACTAAATTTTTAATCCATTTTTTTTTGTAACACAAAGTTTTACCAAGAAATCCAACTCAATATTTATTGCCCAGGTTCTGCAGATTTAGGAAATATCCCACATGGGATCCTAGTGTGGTAATAGACTGAAGCACCGGCCTCAGAAGTAAAGTAGCACCTTTTTATTAGCATATATTTTAGGGACCATGTCAGGTTTGAAGGGCTCTTGCGGTGCCAAAGCAGTGGAAATCCCCCAAAAGTGACCACATTTGGGAAACTACACACCTCAAGGAAATTATCTTTCAAAGTGAGCATTTGAGCTCACAGGTTCATTGCAAAAATTATTGGAAGTAGGCCGTAAAAATTAAAGTCTACATTTTTTCAAAGAAAATGTAGGCTTAGCTAATTTTTTTCAGTTTCCACAAGGACTGAAGGAGAAAAAAGCACCGTAAAATTTGTAAAGCAATTTCTCCCAAGTAAAACAATATCCCACATGTGGTCATAAACGGCTGTTTGGACACACGGCAGGGCTCAGAAGGGAAAGAGCGCTATTTGGCTTTTGGAGATCACATTTAGCAGGAATGGTTTGCGGAGGCCATGTCGCATTTGCAAAGCCCCTGAGGGGACAATACAATGAAAACGCCCAAAAAGTGACGCCATTTAGGAAACTACACCCCTTCAGGAATTCATCTAGGGGTGTAGTGAGCATTTTGACCCCACAGGTGTTTCATAGAATTTATTAGAATTGGGCAGTGAAAATAAAAACAATCCCTTTTCTGCAATAAGATGTAGCTTTAGCTCCAAATTTTTAATTTTCTCAACAAATAAAAGGAAAAAAAGAACCCCAACATTTGCAAAGCAATTTCTCCCGAGTATGGCAATACCCGATATGTGGTAATAAACTGCTGTTTGGGCACACAGTAGGGCTCAGAAGGGAAGCAGCGCCATTTGGCTTTTGGAGTGTAGATTTTGCTGGATTGGTTTCTGGGCGCTATGTCGCATTTGCAAAGCCCCTGTGGGACCAAAGCATTGGAAACCCCCCAGAAGTGACCACATTTTGGAAACTACACCCCTCAAGGTATTCACCTAGGGGTGTAGTGGGCATGTTAACCCTGCAGGTGTTTTGCGGTAAATTAGTGTGCACTCTAATGTTGCAGAGTGAAAATGGGATTTTTTTCCATAGATATGCGAACATGTGGTGCCCAACTTGTGCCACCATAACAAGACAGCTCTCTAATTATCATGCTGTGTTTCACGGTTTTGAAACACCCTACATGTGGCCCTAATCTTTTGCCTGGATATTTGACAGGGCTCAGGAGTGAAAGAGTACCATGCAAAATTGAGGCCTAATTTGGCGACTAACAAAGTATTAGTTCACAATTGCAGAGGCTCAGATGTGAAATAATAAAAGAAACCCCTGAAAAGTGACCCCATTTTGGAAACGACACCCCTCAATACATTTATTAAGAGGTGTAGTGAGCATCTGCACCCCACAGGTCTTTTCCTTTAATTGATTGTGCTGCGGATGGTGAAAAGTAAAAATATCAGTATCCGTTCACCACGTGGAATAAACAACATAATATTTTTATAGTTCAGGCGGTTATGGACGCGGTGATGCTAAATATGTATGATTTTTTTTCAATAATAAAAAAAGGACTTGATAAGGGAACAGGGTGATTGTTTATTATATGTTTTAAAACTTATTTTATTTTTTTAACTTTTTTTCAAGTCCCACTAGGGGACTTGAAGGTCCAACCGTCAAATTATTTTTTTTTTCAAATACATTGCACTACCTATGTAGTGCAATGTATTAGATCTGTCAGTCATTCACTGACAGCAAGCCGATTAGGCTTCGCCTCCCGGCGGGGCCTAATCGGCTTCCGTAATGGCAGAGCAGAAGGCGATTGTTAGGTCTCCTGTTGCCATAGAAGCAGTGGCCAGCCCTGATTGCATGGCAGGCCATCTGCTAGCAACCTCTATGATGCAGCGATCGCTGCACCTAAGGGATTAATGGCAGGGATCGGAACTAGCTCCGGTTCCTGCCATTACAGGTGGATGTCAGCTGTAACATACAGCTGACATCCACCGGTGAGGATGCCGGCTCAACTCCTAAACCGACGCCATCTTGCTGTCGGCTGCGGAAGGCTTACGGGTTCCGCCGCCGGGCGGGTCCTGGAAGTCTTCCACGCTAGGCAGACCGGGAGGCCAGTATTAGGCCTCCGGTTGACATTACATTACCGGAACGCCAGCAATTTCATTGCTGGGGTTCCGATGAGCTGCAAACAGCTTAAATGCAGCGATCGCGTTTCAGCACTGCATTTAAGAGGTTAATGGCAAGGGATCGAAGCTAATTTCGGTCCCCGCCATTACAGCCGGATGTTAGCTGTTAGATACAGCTGACATCCGGCGATGGTGGCACCGACTCAGCTTCTTAGCCGGTGTCCACCAATTGTTGCATGCGACAAATGTCTGGAAGGGGTTAACACCGTTGCCTTGCAGTACATCTGTATGGAGTTTGTACATTCTCTCTGTGTTTTTGCGTAGGTTTCCTCCGGTTTACTTCACATGCCAAAAATATACGGATTGGTAAATTGGCTTTCTATGTATATAGGCCCCATATGTGTGCGTGTGAGAAAAGGGCCTCCTTCACAAAGGTTTTTGTCTGCCGGTTTAGATTGTATGAAACAACGTACATAAGAACTGAATTTTTTTACATGTAACAAGCATTTTTTTATTGCGTTTTTACAAGCATTTTGTTGGCGTCTTCTATTTAGTGACCTTTTGTACATGCGTTTTTTCTGGTGTTTTTAAAGTCCCGTAGAGAAGCGTATGAGAAAAAACGACCAAAAAAAAATCTCATACCCAAAGCATGCTACGTTTTGAAAAAAACACCACAAATCAAAATGCTTTATATGTAGCCTGATCAATAATACACTATAAAGTTTAAAGAGGCTCTGTCACCAGATTTTGCAACCCCTATCTCCTATTGCAGCAGATCGGCGCTGCAATGTAGATAAGAGCAACTTTTTTTTTTGTTTTTTTTAAAACGACCATTTTTGGCCAAGTTATGACCATTTTTATATTTATGCAAATGAGGCTTTCTAAAGTACAACTGGGCGTGTTTAAAGTTATGTCCAAGTGGGCGTGTATTGTGTGTGTACATCTGGGCGTTTTTACTACTTTTACTAGCTGGGCGTTGTGAATGGAAGTGTATGATGCTGACGAATCAGCATCATCCACTTCTCTTCGTTACCACCCAGCTTCTAGCAGTGCACAGACACACAGCGTGTTCTCGAGAGATCACACTGTGACGTCACTCACTTCCTGCCCCAGGTCCTGCATCGTGTCGGACGAGCGAGGAGGTCAAATAGACTTACCTGCAAACGCCGATGCTGCTACAGAATGAACTGTAGCCTCTGTCGCCTGGTGCTCGGTGTCCTCCTCGCTCGTCCGACACGATGCAGGACCTGGGGCAGGAAGTGACGTCACAGCGTGATCTCTCGAGAACACGCTGTGTGTCTGTGCACTGCCAGAAGCTGGGTGGTAACGAAGAGAAGTGGATGATGCTGATTCGTCAGCATCATACACTTCCATTCACAACGCCCAGCTAGTAAAAACGCCCAGATGTACATACACAATACACACCCACTTGTACTTTAACTTTAAACACGCCCAGTTGTACTTTAGAAAGCCTCATTTGCAAAAATATAAAAATGGTCATAACTTGGCCAAAAATGCTCGTTTTTAAAAAAAAAAACTAAAATGTTACTCTTATCTACACTGCAGCGCCGATCTGCTGCAATAGGAGATAGGGGTTGCAGAATCTGGTGACAGAGCCTCTTTAAAGTAACATCTGGCCGCATCGTTTTTTAACCTAAAACAAACGCTGTGACAAACCCCAATGAAAAAAGCCGTGTGTGAATAGTAGAATTTAGAAATTAGGAGCCTCATTGGGCACAGGGACTGAAATGAGCAATGACAATCTTTGTACAGTGCTGCAGAATATGTCGGCGCTATATAAGCAAAGGAAATAAATAATTTGGTGAAGATCATGCCATAGTGCTCATTACGCAAACGGCTTTAAGAAAATAGAGTTTAACATTACATAACTTTTATGGGAGACATCTAAGAATGGATGAAAGGCCAGATCTGAGAACTTCTCTCTATATTCGGTTTTTCCAGCCAGTAAAAGTTGATGGCCTATCCTCAGGATAGGCCATCAATAGCTGATGCGTCGGGGGTCTCACTCCCAGGACCCCCGATCAGCTGTTTTGAAGGGGCCACATCGCTTGTACAAGCGCTGCTTCCCCTTCATTTCTTCTTGCTCACTGTGAATCTCTGACACACACTTAGCAGCGATTCACAGGTAGTGCAGCCTTTTCCCCCATTGAAGTGAATATCGGCCAGGAGAACAGGTTATCATTATCGTCTCCTCCTAGATGTGATCAGCTTAGAAACCATCTTCATCCACGACAATGAAATGTCAAGATTATTTGCATATGCTGTATTTGACATAAAGCAGTCCATGGGAGGTTTTAGCAGGAATTATTTTTTGGGTGAGGCACAGACTGGCAGGTTCTGCTTACAAACTTAATACGCTTTCTTTGGCACAGTGGACTGGTTTCTTGCGTTACATGGAGACTGCATTTATTTTATGTATTGAATCATAATGCCTATAAAAGTGTAAACCCACTGCGCCTTTCACTTAACACTCAATACCACTGACAGCGTGACAGATATAGCAGAGTTGAGCTGGTTATGGTTCACACATGGTTCAGTACTTTAACACCAGTGACTGGCGTTATACCATCAGAAGATATAGATGACTAGCAGCTCTAGTATGTAGGCAGTCCTCCTCTAGTCGCTACCATTAAACTACTAAATACTATTCAAATAGTTGGCTTTTACCATTCTGCACAATTTGTGTTATCTGCGGTTTTACATAGGACTACAGGTAAATTCACAGCAGTTATCACAATGCAGTCCTTTGGAGTTAGCTCTGCCTCATATATTTGTCAATAAAAACAATGTCACCGTATACACAAGTGTATTCATGTCTATTATTTGTACATTTATAGTTGCAAAACACCTATTTATGTAACTTATTGGGACCCACAACACCATCTTGTTACACAAACTTGTTACTTTCCTCAAATGTTCTATCCCTATAACCACTCCCCCAAATCTAGAAAATACAACAAAGGAGGGTCCTTTTTGAGACATTTCTGGGTTACATTTTGCCACCTACCTGTGCTGAGGACCCTGGTGGCTGCTAGTGAGGGTCTCTCCGTGTAATAGACGGCAGCTTTCGCAGTCTCACCCTTCCTGGTAGCTTTTTTTGGGCTGTGTTGCTCTTGCTGCAGTCTCCTCCCTGCTCTGCCAGCTTCTCAGACACTCCCTTGGGCTGTCTCTCAGCAGACACTCCCTGAGACTGGCTTTCCCAGCAGCTGTCTCTCCTGTCAGACCCTCCCTACTGTCAGTATGTGGTGTTGTTTGATGTCTCCACCTTTTGTACAATGTGCAGTCCTATCTCTAGTGTATGTACCGCAGACAATGAGCTTCCTTTTCTCTCAGTTTGTGAGTTGACCTCATATTATCCCCTTTATATCCATCACCATTGTTCCTCGCTACCTGATGGCGATACTCGTCCTGCTTGCTCCTCACTTTCTGTAGCGTCCTGTGATGTCTACTGGGTGACGCCTAGAACTGCAGAGGCTCAGCCCTAATTATTTGGGCCTGAGGAGATTCTTAAAGCTATAGGTGGCATAGAGGGTAATATGAGGACAGTAATAGTGAGGCCTCCCTTCCTCTTCAAGGGGTTATTCAGTATTTAGAGGAGGTCTGCAAAACCATCTAAATATTGCTCAAAGGCACAGACACACATGCTATAAAGAAATTGGCCAGCAGGGGGTAAACAGACACATTTATTATACGTTTTACTGTCAGCAGATATGACGCATTTCCTCCAAAAAAATGAGTATGACGCATATCCTCAAAGTATAAGTACTGTATATTAGTGTACATCTGCCAGAAATCAACAATTTAGGACTGGGACACAGAATATTCTAAAGCCAAACAGTGATGTACAAGGCTTTTATAAACAATGTTTCAGTGACATCATAATCTTTATTTGTATAGCGCCAACATATTCCGCAATGCTTTACAATCGGGATATTTGAATGTAATGTGCACAATAAACACTGTATACTTATTTGGGACATAATAAATCCAATATTACCCTTTAGTGAAACCCTTTTTAGTATTGTATGCCAGGTCTGATTTGCCATGAGCTGGCCGCAAGGATTTTGTGGTAGAAAATATTGCACGAACTGTATAAATTAGATGTCCATATCAAGCTTTGTGGTTACGTTTAGTTTATATACAAGGGTGTAACCAGAGACTGCTAGTCCAACGTGCTGCCCCTCCAAACATGTATAAAAATAAAAGGCTTTACTCATTGCCCCTAAGGCCTCATTTACACGAACGTAATATACGCGCGTGCGACGCGCGTGCTTTGCACGCATGTCGTACGCACCTATATTAGTCAATGGGGCAGTTTAGACGATGCGTGAATTGCGCTCAGCGCGTGTGCGCAGAAAAAAACTCACGACATGTTCTATAATCATGCGTTTTTCGCGCACTCACGCACCCATTGAAGTCAAAACCACGCATGCCGCACGGAAGCACTTCCGTGCGAACTGCGTGATTCGCGCAAGAGCTGTCAAACTCCTGAATGTAAACAGAAAAGCACCACGTGCTTTTCTGTTTACAAACATCCAAACGGAGTGTCAAATTCGAGATGAGCGCACCGAACTTCACCGGGTTCGGCCAAACTCGTTTTGACCGAAACCGGTAAAAAATGTTCGGGTACGCGACGTCAGGAGACAGTCACTGTCCACGGTGCTGAAAGCGTTAAACTGGTTCAGCACCATGGACAGTGACTTCCGCTCCGAAAATCCATGAACCTGTAAAAAAAAAAAGACGTTCTGACTTACCGATAACTCCGGTCCGACCTCCCGGGATGACAGTTCAGTCAAAGTGACAGCTGCAGCCAATCACAGGCCAAGCACAGGCTGCAGCCAATCACAGGCTGCAGCGGTCTCATGGACTGCGGCGTCATCCTGGGAGGTGGGGCCGGATGACAAGAGAGGGACGCGTCACCAAGGCAACGGCCGGGAGCCCGGACTGGGGGAAGCAGGAAGTTCTTGGTAAGTATGAAAGTCTTTTTTTATTCACAGGTTGGTGTATATTGTGTTCGGCATTCACTGTCGAGGGTGCTGAAAGAGTTACTGCCGATCAGTTAGCTCTTTCAGCACCTTGGACAGTGACGGGCGTCGACTAGCCTCATCTCTATGATGGCGGCTGCGCGAAAATCACGCAGCCGCGCATCATACACGGATGACACACGGAGCTGCCAAGTGCCTTTTGCGCGCGCAAAACGCAGCGTTTTTTGCGCGCGCAAAATGCACACGCTCGTGTAAATGAGGCCTTAGTCTCTTGTCCGCAGGGGGCCCACCCCGGTTCCCCCGTAGGTTGCCATATCTAGCCTGGTCTGTACCGCAGCTCATACAGGATGTTGTATGCGATGCAGCACACGAAGACCAGCGTCAGGACCTTGTATGCAGAGCAGCGCAGACCTCCTGATGTGGCAGCCTGAGGGGATCCTGGGCGGGCCCTCACCCCCTTGGGGGCCTGGTCGCACCCCCCGCGACCTTAGTCGTTGCACCACTGCATATATATACACCAGGTAATTCTCGCAGTGGATATGTCCAATGTCGCTATAGACACCCATTGACTCAACGTTTGCTGAGAGTGTTTACATAGCATAGTCAACTACTCCTTTGAGTATACTGCGTGGCATAAATTTCTTTAATGTAGGATACTATAGGCGATGTATGCACAAGTATGGCATACAGTTGCATACGTTACTGAACATTAAAGAAAAACCTTGATGTGAACAAGTCGGCAACCTTTTTGACTATAGCCACAATCAGAAAACTATTGGCCGCAACAGAAATGGGAAAAAAATGAAGATCAGACACTGTATATATATGTTCTTGCTCCATGTCAACTTCACATCTGAATTTTCCTCATTGTCTTTTCTGATGGAGTAAAAGATAAAAACTAAGGCATAATTTACACAAGCGTAATATACGCGCGTGCTTTTCATGCGTGTCGTACGCACCTGTATTACTCTATGGGGCAGTGCAGACAGTCCGTGGGTTTTGCGCAGCATGAGTGCGCTGCGTAAAACTCACGACATGTTCTATATTTCAGCGTTTTTCGCGCATCACGCACCCATTGAAGTCAATGGGTGCGTGAAAACCACGCAGGTCGCACGGAAGCACTTCCGTGCGAACTGCGTGATTGGTGCATCAGCTGTCAAACTCTGAACGAAAAACGCACACGCTCGTGTAAATCAGGCCTAAGCCAACTGAAAACCATCGTCCTTCTGTGAAATGCGGGTAGTGTGCATCAATATGTTCCACCAGCGCTTTTGCTCTACAGTGATGGAAAGTACTTGATGTAAACAGAAGCATGGACTGGTGGTTTCCCTTTCGGCTGTTTGCATATTTCCCATTCGTTATAAGGCCTTATTCACACGAACGTGTTAAATGTCCGTGTGACGGGCGTTGAAACAACAGCCGTCACACGGGCCTATATAATTCAATGTGGCCGTTCACATGGCCGTTCTTTCAACGGACCGTGTGAAGGGTCCGTGAGAAAATAGGACATGTCCTATTTTTTCACGCCTCACGCATCCCTCCATAGACTCTAGTCTATGGGGGATGCGTGATATCGAGTCCCACAGCGCAGAGCACGGATGAACCTTGGACGTGAAAAACGTCCGTGTGAGTCTAGCCTAAGGCTGGGTTCACATTGTGCATTTTTGTTGCGTTTTTAAATGCAGCCTACAGAAACGCATCTGAAAAAAACAAATGTGTTTTTTAAATTCTACAGCTGAAACACTTTAAAAAACGCATAGGTATTTAAAAAACATATGCATTTTTTAAACGCGTTTCCTTAGGCTGCTTTTGAAAATGCAACAAAACGCACAATGTGAACCCAGCCTAATAGAGAGCGACAGTGCACTTGTTTGTAGTTTGAATACTCCTAGAAAGGTGTTTTCCCACGATTAACATTTATGGCAAATCAATTTGATATAGTTGGCTGATACAGTTTCTCCCAAAGACTTTAATGAAGATCCATGAAAGGCTAAATCTCCGCTTGAAAAAGAGGAATAGGCATCCTGGACCTCTAACATTGAGACATTTATAGTATATCAAATTGATATGTTATATGTTCGAGCTTGAGAAAGGCAAAGGCTAGATCAATGGCTTTGCATAGCAATATCACATCCTGTCAAAGCCAAAACAGCGTTACATCCATCTGCAAAATGATGAGAGTCTGTGACATGATGGGACATTATGGTCTTGCTTTAATGCTTTATGGTATGACAAGCAGGACAAGCAAGCTGTCCCAATCCTCTGGCAGGATTGGGTGGTTGCAGTGAACAGACATCATCACCATGTAGCTATAGCCTTATTGCTAGTAACAATGCTTAATCAAGCCTTGTCTCATCCTAGTTGCTGCTAATCAGGATCAATATACTTCAGTCTGATATGCTAGAATAATATTGCTAAGGTTTTCTTCACACATACTTTTTGTGCAGCATTTTTTTGGGACTTGCAATAAATGGCATTAATGTTTTGTTTTTTTAGTGTTTTTGTGTGGCAATTTTTCTATTCACATATTTTTTACCTGCTCGTTTTCAGGCGTGAATTCTTCTGGATTGAAGTCCCTAAGGCTATGTTCACATCTCAATTTTGCTCTACATTTAGCGTGCATGTTGGGAAAGCTCGCTAAGTACAGGCTAAACGTGTCCATAGGGCTCTATTAGCCCTGACGGAGACCGAAAGAATCTCCTCTTGGCCTCCGTTGGGCTGATATACGTTGGTATACTTTTTTTTTTTTGAAGGATGAAATAACGTAGTATACTACACTTTTCCATCCTGAGTGATCCCACAAAAAAAAACATATACCGTGTGGTATAATTTTTTTTTTACATGGGAGCCTATGTGTGATGGATGCCACTGTATGCCGTCCGTCACAGGTATAGATTAAATGTA
Source organism: Rhinoderma darwinii (assembly GCF_050947455.1). Taxonomy (NCBI): domain Eukaryota; kingdom Metazoa; phylum Chordata; class Amphibia; order Anura; family Rhinodermatidae; genus Rhinoderma; species Rhinoderma darwinii. The sequence goes on from NC_134695.1 coordinate 4,576,767, forward strand.
TACCTTGGGGAACTTTCCCAGGGCTTAAATCCCCGGGAAGAGCATCACGTAGCGCTCGGCTTGGGAATTCCCGGCCCTGGGGAAGTTCCTGACGTCACTGTCCATGTATGGACAGCGACATCAGGGACTTTAAACTGGGGAGTCCACGGCCAGAGCATCGGTAGCACTCTGGCCAGAGACTCCGGGACTGGAGAAGCCTCTGGTGTTACTGACCATATATGAACAATGACGTCAGGGACTCCTCCAGTCCTGGAGTCCACAGGCAGAGGGCTTAAGATGCTCTGGCAGGGGACTACAAAGTTTAAATTCCCTGACATCACTGTCCATATATGGACAGTGAAGTCAGTGGCTCCCTCTAGGAGCAAAATTCAAGGCCAGAACGTTGCCGACCCTATGGTTAGGGATTCCAGCATCTCAAAGCCCTTAACGTCACTGTCCATATATGGACAGTTGCCATGATCTAGGGGTATGTGGACCCACTAGGCCGCTCCGCCGAAGCGGAGGGGAAGCTGGCCAAGTCACAGTCAATGCAAAAGTCTAAGACAATGGCATAGGCTTTAGCACGGATGGGGCTAGATGTGGCAGGTTGTGCCAGACATGGCGAATGATACCAGGAGTGGCAGATGACACCAGACATGGCATATAGCAGTAGGCATAGCAGGTTGAGCCACACGTGGCAGATAACACCAGATGTGGCTTATAGAAGTAGGCATAGCAGGATGCGCCAAACATGGCGGATGACGGCAGGTGGCACAACACAACCTGCGATACAGATATGGCAAGACTACAACAACGCTCAGGCAAGGAGTGAAGGGGCAGGACCCTTTTTAAAGTTTAGGGTGATCTGGAGATAATTAATTCATTACATATGCGCGCGCTGGCTCTTTAAGGCCGGGAACTAGCAAGCGCGCGCCCCCTATTGGATACGACAGGGCATGGCGGCGGCATGTGCTGACGTCTCCGGGGTGGGAGATGTCAGCAGAAATAGAGAGATATGTGGTCGTCAGGTAAGTGGAGGCTGCAGTCTGTGATCGCGGCCGTTACAGTACCCCCCCCCCCTTACGCTCCCTCTTCTTGGGTCCAGAGCGAGAGAGGCATTTTTTAATGAGGGTGGGGGCATTAAGGTTCTCTTCTGGTTCCCAGGACCTCTCCTCAGGATCAAAACTTCTCCAGTCCACCAAATAGAAAGTCCTTCCTCTTGCAGTCCAGGATCTCCTTCACCTCAAACACGTCAGATGAACCACTGAGAGCAACCACAGGACTAGGAGTTTTGCAGTTCAGGACCACAGGCTTCAGGAGTGACATGTGGAATGAGTTGGGAATCTTGAGAGTAGGAGGCAATCAAAGTTTATAGGATACAGGGTTTATCCGTTACAGAACTTCGAAAGGACCGAGGAACCTGGGAGCGAATTTGTAAGAAGGTATCTTGAGTCAAATGTTTCTCGAGTATAGCCAGACTTTGACTCCAGGAGAGAATTGAGGGGGAACTTTTCTTCTTTTATCGGCCTGCTTTTTCATGCAGGCCACTGCTTGGAGAATAGCAGCTTTAGTTTGCTGCCAGCTATGAATAAACGTCCCAAATGAAGAGTTAGCTGCCTGTACTTGAGTCATGGCTGGTACAGGAAGAGGAACTCGAGGAAGCTGGCTTCACACCATGTAGAAAGGAGACGAGGCAGTAGACTTACTTGTGTGATTGTTGTATGCGTTACTGCGGTTTATAAATGCTGACTATGCCTCCGGAGGCCAAACCTTGGCGTTCACCCCCTTCTTGATGAGGGCAGAGATTGGGGCAGTCCGAGACGAGAAGTTCGGGATAAATTGCTGATAGAAGTCTGCCGATTCTAGAAATCGTTGTATGGACCGAAGCCCATGTGGACGTGGCCACTCTAAGACGGATTTCACCTTCTCTGGATTCATCTTGAGTCCACGGTCGGATACGATGTAGCCCAGGAAGGGCAGAGAGTTCCTCTCGAACACACACTTCACAAGTTTAGCATGCATGAGATTTCCCCCTTAACCTCGACAGGACTGGGCAACATGCCTCGGATGCGTTGTCAAATCAAGTGAGTAGATCAGGATGTCGTCCAGATAGACCACCACACAAACATACAGCAAGTCCCAGAAGATGTCATTTACGAACTCCTAGAACACACCTATAGCATTACACAGTCCAAAGGGTATCACGAGATATTCGTAGTCAACATCTCGTGTGTTGAATGCGGTTTTTCACTCGTCACCTTTGTGGATACGGATCATGCTATAGGCCCTGCGTAGATCCAGCTTCGTGAACACCTTGGCCCCACGAATTCTATCGAAAAGTTCTGAGATGAGCGGAGAGGGGTACTTATTCTTGACCATGATTTGATTCAAACCTCGGTAATCGATAGATGGATGAAGAGATCCATCCTTCTTTTTCACAAAGAAAAATCCGGCTCCGGCCGGGGAGGAAGACTTCCGGATGAACCCTCTCTCAAGGTTCTCCTTAACGTAGGCGGACATGGCTAGGGTCTCCGGCAGGGAGAAGGGATGGGCATGCCCCTCAGGGTGGTGAGGCATCACGAAGTAACTCAACAGGGCAATCGTAGCTGTGATGAGGAGGAAGAGTCTATGACTCCTTTTTGCTGAAGACGTCCGCAAAACTGGCATAGTGTGAGGGTAGATCGGAGAGTGACTGGGGCAGTGAAGGTCAAACCAGACTAACCTGTGGCAGGCAGCGGTTAAGGCATGTGGACCCCCATTGGAGGACTCCTCCGGAAACTCCAGTCGAGAACCGGAGAATGTAGACGAACCCATGGCAGGCCCAGCAGAATAGGGTTGATGGCTTTAGGCAATACAAGGAAGGCGATCTGTTCTGAGTGAAGAACTCAGAATTGTAGTGTCAGTGATTCAGGGATGGACACAATTGGATCGGGCAATGGAAGACCGTTCACAGAGGCAACAGCCAGAGGTCTCTCCAGAAGAACTGTGGGTAGATGTAGGCGATCCACTAGATCCTGCTGAATAAAATTTGCAGCTGCTCCAGAGTCCAGATAGGCTGAAGAGGAGTGTGATGTCTCACCAGAGATAATGGTCACAGGAATGGATAATTTGGGAGAGACTATGACGCTTGGCGTCACCCCACCTAGGGTTGCCTCAGCAACCAATTCTAGGTGCTGCAGTTTCCCGTTTTTTTGTGGGCACTGGCACACGAAATGGCCTTTAAGGCCGCAATACAGACACAGACCTGAAGAGCGTCTGTGCTGTTTCTCCTGCTCGGACAGTTTGATTCTGTCTACCTGCATAGGTTCCTCAGGTAGGACAAAAGGGGGAGGCAATAGTGGTCTCTGGCACGAGGGTGCCAGTCTGTGGAAATGTCTCTCAAGCCAGATATCCTGAGCACGTTACTGGATTCTCATGTCGACCCAGGTAGCCAACAGGATGAGAGCATCCAGGGTAGAAGGAAGAACGTGGGCTGCTAGCTCGTCCTTGATGTATGAGGACAGTCCCTGCCAAAAGGTCGCCACCAACGCCTCCTTGTTCCATGCCAACTCTGCTGCCAGGGTACAGAAGGAGATAGCGTACTCTCCTACTGTGGACCCTCCTTGCTTGAGGGTTAGCAGAGTGCCCGCTGGAGGGGATGTTCGGTCCAGCTGCTCGAACACCGTACGAAAAATCTGTAAGAATAAGGCTAGGTCCGAGAATTCAGGTCCCTGTCGTTCCAAGATGGGATTCGCCCATGCCAGGGCCTTGCCAGCGAGAAGGGAAATGATGAACGCTACCTTGGCCTCGTCAGATGAGCTCATAGCCTAAAATAAATGATACATTGGTTGAGAAAACCTCTGCAGGCTCTGTCCTCACCGCCATAATGGGGAGGAAGAGACAACGAAACTGTGGATCCGGTACAGACAGGAGGAGTGGAACAGGCAGTGGAACGGGAGCAGCATCCGAAAGAGGAGCAGGAGGTTGATCCAGTCGGGCGATGATGGAGTTTACAGCCACGAGGAGTTGATCCTGGCGTGCATGTAGATACACTGCCTGTCTAAGGGTATGTTCACACGCTAGCTGTCATTTACGGCTGAAATGACAGCCTGTTTTCAGAAGAAAACAGCTGCGTCGTTTCAGCCGTAAAAGCAGCTCCTCGTAATATACGAGGCGTCTGTGACGCTCGTATATCTTGAGCTGCTCTTCATTGAGCTCAATGAAGAACAGCTCAAAATACGTTGCAAAGAAGTGCCCTGCACTTCTTTGCCGAGGCAGACAATTTACGCGTCGTCGTTTGACAGCTGTCAAACGACGACGCGTAAATTACAGGTCGTCTGCACAATACGTCGGCAAACCCATTCAAATGAATGGGAAGATGTTTGCCGACGTATTGTAGCCCTATTTTCAGGCGTAAAACGAGGCATAATACGCCTCGTTTACGCCTGAAAATAGGTCGTGTGAACCCAGCCTAAACGTTTAAAAATACAATTTATTAAAGAATTAATGTAAAAAAATAGGGCACTAGTTGCCAAGGATCTGAATACAGGCGTTGGCAACGCAGATCATAGATACTTTATGGAGTGTAGACGATAGCCAAGGACTGAAACACTAAGTTGAAATGATTAGCCCATCGCTGCAACACTCCATAGATGTAATTATTAAATAGTTTGTCTAGTTGCCACAAACAAGCAAGATTCCCAACGCATTTCTGCGCCTCTATACACATAGAGGAGCGTCCTCAGGGGTATAAATTGCCTTGATCTGTCTAACTGCCGGTCAGCACATAATATGCTGCAAGATTGAGTTTCCGGCATAAATTCTAACTTGCTGCCACTCAGCACATATTATGCTGAAGTGTTTTGGTTCAACGGCATGCACTAGACACTGATGACTGGTCTAAGCACGCGCCGGAGAAACCATAGAGCCTTATACGGCTATAGCCCCACCTACCTTGATCGTGTCGGTTGGGCCTGAACCAATCGATGACTAAGACGTCAGTTACTGACGCCAACAGACAAGGACGGCCCCATAGCAGCATGTAGGTCACGAATATCTGTTTGAATCACCTGAACTGCAGTCTTGGATTTACCAGCGGGTTCCATGGCGTGAGTGTACTGTTACGATCTAGGGGCATAGCGGAGAGGCAGCTGGCCAATTCACAGTCAATGCAAAAGTCCATACAAAGAGTTCGTAGCACAATGGTACCTGAGATAACCCAGACCAATGGCAGAAGCTTTAGCATGGATGGGGCTAGATGTGGCAGGTTGCGCCAGACGTGGCGAATGATACCAGGAGTGGCAGATGACACCAGACGTGGCGTATAGCAGTAGGCGTAGCAGGTTGCGCCAGGCGTGGCGGATGATACCAGATGTGGCATAAAGCAGTAGGTGTAGCAGAATGCACCTAGACGTGGCGGATGACAGCAGGCGGCACAACACGACTCCAACACTAGATAGGCTCAGGAACAAAACACAGCACGGGATACAGGTAGCAGGGCACGGGAACATTAGGAGCAGTATAACACTAAGGGACCATTTGCGATACAGACATGGAAGACTACAAGGAGCAAGCAAGGAGTGAGAGGGCAGGGCCCTTTTTATAGTTCATGGTGATGTGGAGATAATTAATTACATATGGCCCTTTAAGGCTGGGAACTAGCGTGCGCGCCCCATACTAGACACTACAGGGCAGGGAGGCCGCATGTGCTGACGTCTAAGGGGAGGGAGAAGTCGGCAGGAAGAGAGAGATCTGCGGTTGTCAGGTAAGTGGAGTCTGCAGTCCGTGACCGCGGCCGTTACAACAGTGATTTCAGTGGCTTCCCCCGACTCAGTGCTTAAAGTAGCGCTGCGCCCGGGGAGTTCGGGCGACGTATCCTACTGTGTGCTATATAGTGGGATACGTCGATGCCTTCCGTATAGTGGGATACGTCGACTCCTCCCGACCTATACCTCCAATGGAAGCATAAAACGAGAAGTGAACCTAGCCTAACAAATATACAGAGGGGTTCTGGCACACCTGCATGGACCTAGTTCCAGTATCATTAACTACGTAACTATATTAACTCTCTGACGCCCATCCCCAAACTCACTACTCAGCTCAGAAGTGCTACTCCACCATAGCACCGACTGTAGCACTGACCCATGTGATCTATTCAGTCTATGGTATACTGCTCTCTGGAGAGACAGGGGACACTAAACCTATATTTGTCAACATTTGGAAAAAGGAAATAGACCATAGTTTTACTTGGGAGTTATGGGTATATTATACATTTTGAGACATAAATTATTGTGTATGGTAAATGTCAAGAACTTAACTACCAAATATTATTCCAATGGTTCAGAACTCCTTTTAAATTACATAAAATCTAACCCTTAGTATCAAACCTGTGCTGGCGGAGCACCTCAGCACCCGCTACAATTTTACACATGTGGTGTGCCCAGACAGCCCCTCCATGGCAGGAAATATCTACACTCTACAATGCATGGTGTCGGGCAACCAGACACAGATTACCAGAGATGGCTGTGCTCTCAAAGTTTCCAGGCCGTATCTCAAAAATTAAAAAAGGTTTCCTTACATACTTTATATTTGCTAGGAGGCAAATTATACCTAGATTGTGCAAATCAACAACTTCTCCAACAAGGGAGACGTGGGTTGGAGCTTAGATGGAAGAGATCAGGGCTTCAGATAATAACTCGTCTCTCGCCTTTTATTCCATATGGTTCACTTGGTCCCAATTCAGATCTTCCCTTGCATTTTCCACTTGGTTAACGGACGCACACCATTATTCTGGCCCTTTAATCAATAGCGGATTTCTATTGTCGAGAGTTCGTTCCACTCCACCTTATCCCCTCTTCCCTTCTTTCCTGGTTAATTTGTTCACACTTTTTATTTCAGACAGTATAACACATCACCTGTTTTGCAATATGTAAATGTACTTTATTGCACATCACCGTTTTCACAGAATATGTTCTCTTGATATGTATATTTATAAATGTGCAAGTCACGATTACACATGTGATTTGGATGAATTTTTTAAAGAGTTAATTAGCTTCCTACACCCACTCTAAGGCTGGTTTCCCATGGGTCGGATACGCTGCATAAAAGTATGCAGCGTGTCCAACCTAAAACCCGCAGCATATTCCATCCCAAAAAACGTTTCAGGCAGAATTTCTGTTGCGGAAAGCAGCGCTTGAAAAAAAAAAGTTCATACTTACCCCGGGCCGTAGTCATGGCAAGGCATCCCTCCGTTGCACTTGCAGTTCGGCCTCCTGGGATGATGCTGCAGCCCATGTGACCGTTGCAAAGAAATCCTATATATGCCTTACATTAATGTATACACAAGACAAAAAGTCCCCCAGACATATGTTAGTCCAAAAATATAAATTTTATTGTTCCACAATTGAAATACCCTTCCAAAGATACCCATACAAGTACATACATAATTAAAACATACTTAAAAATCGAACATAAACCGAAGTAATCAATTCACCACCATATCCCATATGTTATAATGATGCATAGTATACAAAAAGGAAATAGCAACACCAATCACAGGAAGAGTATAAAGTCTCCAAACTGATATCGAGTCATATAGTATCAGTCTCCCCACTATCTGGGTGAAAATCTATAAAAATTGTAATACTGACCACCATACATAAATACTCAGCATAGTTGCATATCAATTACCTGTGGCTGACATGATGGCTATTGATGGTTTCAGAAAAAACATCTCGACGCACGTTTCGCACCCTTCGTCAGGAGGAAATGTGACCGTTGCAGCCTGTGATTGGCTGCAGCAGTCACATAGGATGAAGCAGTCATGCCAGGAGGCCATTGTGGAAGAAGAACAGAAGAAAGCATCACTATGACAACGCCCGGGTGGTAAGTATAAGCTTTTTTATTAATTTTAAAAAAAAAAAAAAAAAACGCTTTAGGCACTAACTACAGGGAGCACTGTGTGTGTTTGTGTGTGGGACACAGTGAATGATGCTATTATAATCAGAAATACAGTGTATGGAGCTATTATATTTAGGGGTGTAGTGTGTGGCACCATGAGAGTTTTGGTGCAGAGATGTTTGAAAAGTGAGAAGCTGAAGACATCTGGCGACAAACTGAAGAAATGGGCCGGGAGAAGTAGTCGACTACACTATTCATTCCGTCAAAATGACAGAACTCTTGCACAACGAAGACAAACGGAAACCATTGGCACCAGATCCAGTACCATTGAAATCAACGGTGATGGTTTCCGTTTGTGTCAGTCAGGGTCCCTTCTGACGGAAAACTCTGTCGGAACGGGACAGTGACGCAGATGTGAACGAAGCCTTAGGAGAACAGCTTCAATTTGGACAGAACTGTGATATCAGTCGCACCCCCTATGTCTGACCCAGTGTGTCTCTTCATATATTTTAAAGGGTCCCAGTAAGACATGTGGTTTCCTAAAGCCAAATACCATGGTGCTGGAGACAAGAGAAGTGGCTGAGTTCCCTGATCATAACTACATTGGTGGGTTATTTCAAACATGACTTATGACAGGGAAGGCTTTGAACTATGACATTTTCTTTTGTACTTATTATATAACTCCAGCCATTTTCAGAAGCATGGTATGGGCGCTGGAGCCAGGCAGACTAACATTAGATGTATTCACCTTTATCACTCGTTAACGCCTTTTTGTGAATTGGTTAGCATACCGACAGTACATTTGGTCTTCCTGGGGACTCATCTGCAGCTGATGTAGTTATCTCTATTTAAGAGGACATACTGATGGTTCACATCAGATCACATCTATCCTGGGAAATTTAATGTGGATTTTCATTTACTCATGATAAAAACATAAACCATGACAGTGCACATCAATGTTTATTTGGTGGGGCTCCAACCTCTGGGACTCCCGCCTATCAACAGAATAAAGGGGCCACGGTAAACCACTTTACATATGAGTGTGGCTGTGCCCGAAACTGCAGCTCAGCCCCAGTAAAGTTAAATTGGACTGAGCTGCACTACCAGGAACGACCACTCGTATGAACAAGTTACAGTACTAGTGCAGACAATGAAGGATCGCTGGAGTGGCAGGGGCCTTTTATTCTGCTGTTCGATGGAAGTTCCTGGGGTCTCAACACCAACTGATCAAAGGATGGCCCTAAAGGTTTAACTGTAAAGTGTATCTGGATCTGCCGTTCCCAATGGAGACTAATTTGGGGGTATTGACCTGTCATCTCTGTATGAAGGTTAAAGAGTGAACACCTAGATTTCCCTTAGATTCTGCTCCCCAACACCATCGCCTTGTGACAACTTGTTACTCCTACATCTTGACCGTGATCCTGTCCTTAGTCTTGTCTCTGGATTGTGACATTTTCTTGTTTTTTCTGTTTTGTCAACTGCTACTTGTATTTTGACCTCCTTTTTACTTACCCCTGCCTCTTCTCCTGGTTATGTCTCTGTCTTCTCCTCTGGCTTCCCACATCATTGTCCACTCTCATGGTATCAATCCCTGACTTTAGTCTGATTCTGCTTCTGCACCTGCTCCAGACAGTCCTGCAGTGCACCTGCAGCCATCATCCAGTGACTACTTTGGGGAGCACGAAGTGGGAGTCTGACCAGGAAAAGCCATACCCCCTTGCAGGGAATCTAGGGTAAGGAACGTGAAGATTCTAAAGACACCTCACCTCAGTCAAAAGAATCGATTTCTCTGGTAGGAGTTGTAACACAGAGGAAACCCACTCATACACAGGTAGAACACAAAATTCATGCAGATTTCGCACTTTTGGCATCATGGACATGGCAGAGCCATGTGAATGGAGCCTGTATAGTGGCATGCATAGTCACAGTGCCTCTGTACAGTACCCTATTAGAGATATTACGATATGACGATACTACTGTAATACAGTTGAATTGCGTATGAAGGTACTCATCCAAATGCCTCTGTATAAGATTCGATGCGTACTGTGGTACAGCAGGGCTCCAAAGACTTTTATGTATTATGGATCAATACGACTCACAGAGCGGGAGGATTCCCTAGGCTCCTGCATAGAGGTCATGGGGCCACTTTACCTTTGCTTGATTTGGTTGAATAGGTTGATTAGCAAAGTAGATAACTGGACCAATATCACCCAAACCCTTAATAAAAGGTCTAGTCTTGCGGGTTATTGACTAAGGTCTCATTGAAATTTGCTCCGTATTCTGTCCATATGGGATAAGTGCAGAATATAGAGCTATTGTTATTTTATGGAGTTGTTCATACCTTTAAAATTTTGGATGGACATTTTCGACTTGCACTGCACATTTATTAATATGCAGCATGTTCCATTGAATTTAATTTTTCACAGTTTTATCCCCATAAAAGCACTGTTTCGAGCACTGTTTCAAGAAGACACAGTGTGTAATACAGCATCCATACAAAACCATGCTAAGCGCAATACAGTTCCATATTCCGCAGCATATCATGGACCAAAATTAACACGAAAGTGTAAATTAGCCCTAACTAAATACAGTTTATCAGAGCATGAGCTATGCTCATATTTTTAATATGTGTCTCGAGTATTCAAGCTCTGATGTCTAAATATGTATTTCTGACAAAATGATGGAATTGCTGTTTTTTTTTTTCTCATTCCCCCTAAAAAAGAATTATTAAAAGTTAATCAATAAATTATATGTTACCCTAAATAGTGGCACAAAAACATAGAAACTGTCCCGAATTTTTTTTTAAGGCACTCAGAAAGCGGTTACGTAAAAACAAAAAATTGCTTCCTACTTCCAACCATGGATTGTGCTAATGATTTGGCCTCCGACTTAAAAGCATGGATGATGTAACATTAACACAGAAATAATCATATCTAATAATTATTCTCAGGGTGATCCAAAATCAACATCATCTGCCAAGCGACTGAGCCTTTAGCTACTGGCACAATTGTGAAAGAAGCTTTATATATGCCAGATGCAGTAATTGATATATTCCATGCAAAATCCCTTATTATCTAAAGTATTAGACTGAGACGATGGCCCTAGGCAGATGGATGTCCTAATAATTCATTATTGGGAAGATTGTTAAAGCTACTGTATCTATTTATTACACACAAGGATACTATAGAAGGATGGGAAAAATTTTGCTGGGTAAAACAATGGATTTTTTTGTTTAATCATCCTTTGCATGAAATAATCTAAATGTTTCTACAGATATGCTAATGATTTTGCCCTTGTATGTATCACAGATATGGGGTATGTGGATCCACTAGGCCACTCTGCCGTAGCGGAGTAGCAGCTGGCAAAACAACAGTCAATGATAGTCTTTAGGACAAGAGTACCTGGACAGAAGATTTAGCAAACACTTGGCGTGGCAAAACACTTGGCACAGATGACACTTGGCACAAATTACGAATTCGACTCAGACACTAGACTTCACACTGGAACAAACACAATTACTGGATACGAGATATGGAAATACAGGATACAACTAAGGAACCATTTGCAATAACGAACATGGGGAGACACAACACGTCCCGGTGCCATCAATGCCAATGCTGTTAATATATTAGTTGATTTACTGAATTGGCTGAATATAGATATGGTCCAAGCTAAGTTAAATAAAATAAATATACACAAGGCCCTGGGACCAGATGAGTTACACCCTAGAGTTCTTAAAGAGCTTAGTTCAGTTATTTATGTCCCCCTCTTCATAATATTTAGAGATTCTCTAGTGACTGGTATAGTGCCAAGAGATTGGCACAGGGCAAATGTGGTGCCTATTTTCAAAAAGGGCTCTAGGTCTTCCCCAGGTAATTATAGACCAGTAAGCTTAAAGAGGCTCTGTCACCAGATTTTGCAACCCCTATCTGCTATTGCAGCAGATAGGCGCTGCAATGTAGATTACAGTAACGTTTTTATTTTTAAAAAACGAGCATTTTTGGCCAAGTTATGACCATTTTCGTATTCATGCAAATGAGGCTTGCAAAAGTACAACTGGGCGTGTTGAAAAGTAAAAGTACAACTGGGCGTGTATTATGTGCGTACATCGGAGCGTGTTTACTACTTTTACTAGCTGGGCTTTCTGAAGAGAAGTATCATCCACTTCTCTTCAGAACGCCCAGCTTCTGGCAGTGCAGATCTGTGAAGTCACTCACAGGTCCTGCATCGTGTCGGCACCAGAGGCTACAGTTGATTCTGCAGCAGCATCAGCGTTTGCAGGTAAGTAGCTACATCGACTTACCTGCAAACGCCGATGCTGCTGCAGAATCATCTGTAGCCTCTGGTGCCGACACGATGCAGGACCTGTGAGTGACGTCACAGATCTGCACTGCCAGAAGCTGGGCGTTCTGAAGAGAAGTGGATGATACTTCTCTTCAGAAAGCCCAGCTAGTAAAAGTAGTAAACACGCCCCGATGTACACACATAATACACGCCCAGTTGTACTTTTACTTTTCAACACGCCCAGTTGTACTTTTGCAAGCCTCATTTGCATAAATACGAAAATGGTCATAACTTGGCCAAAAATGCTCGTTTTTTAAAAATAAAAACGTTACTGTAATCTACATTGCAGCGCCTATCTGCTGCAATAGCAGATAGGGGCTGCAAAATCTGGTGACAGAGCCTCTTTAACACTCATTATGGGGAAAATGTTTGAGGGGCTATTGAGGGACTAAATACAGGATTACGTGACAAAAGATAGTATTACAAGTGACAGCCAGCACGGACACTAAGGACAGAAGTTGTCAAACTAACCTAATTTGTTTTTATGAAGAGGTGAGGAGAAGCCTAGACAGAGTGGCCGCTGTGGATTTAGTGTTTTTGGACTTTGCAATGGCATTTGACACTGTCCCTCATAGACGTCTAATGGGTAAATTAAGGACTATAGGTTTAGATAATATAGTTTGTAATTGGATTGAGAATTGGCTCAAGGACCGTATCCAGAGAGTTCTGGTCAATGATTCCTACTCTGAATGGTCCCTGGTTATAAGTGGTGTACCACTGGGACCACTATTTTTCAACTTATTTATAAATGATATACACCGCGTTCCAAATTATTATGCACATTGGATTTATGTCTCATAAACATTTAATTATTAGTTTTTCAATGAAACTCATGGATGGTATTGTGTCTTAGGGCTCTTTGGATCATTGTAATCAATCTCAGACACCTGTGATAATTAGTTTGCCAGGTGTGCCCAATCAAAGGAAAACTACTTAAGAAGGACGTTAGACATTATTAAGCAGGCCACAGGTTTCAAGCAATATGGGAAAGAAAAAGGATCTCTCTGCTGCCGAAAAGCGTGAAATAGTGCAATGCCTTCAACAAGGTATGAAAAACAAATTGGATATTTCAAGAAAACTTAAGCGTGATCATCGTACTGTGAAAAGATTTGTGGCTGATTCAGAGCACAGAAGGGTTCGTTCAGATAAAGGCATAATGAGGAAGGTTTCTGCCAGACAAATTAATAGGATTAATGCCATTGCCATTGCAAAGCAGAAAACAGGTATTTGAAGCCGCTGGTGCCTCTGGAGTCCCGCGAACTTCAAGGTGTAGGATCCTCCAGAGGTTTGCAAGTGTGCATAAAGCTATTATTCGGCCACCCCTAAACAATGCTCACAAGCAGAAACGGTTGCAGTGGGCTCAGAAATACAAGAAGACTAATTTTCAAACCGTGTTGTTTACTGATGAGTGCCATGCAACCCTGGATGGTCCAGATGGATGGAGTAGTGGATGGTTGGTGAATGGCCACCATGTCCCAACAAGGCTGCGACATCAGCAAGGAGGTGGCGGAGTCATATTTTGGGCTGGAATCATGGGGAGAGAGCTGGTAGGCCCCTTTAGGGTCCCTGACGGTGTGAAAATGACCTCTGTAGAGTTTATGACTGACCACTTTCTTCCGTGGTACAAAAAAAAGAACCATGCCTTCCGTAGCAAAATTTTCTTCATGCATGACAATGCACCATTTCATGCTGCAAACAATACCTCTGTGTCATTGGCTGCTATGGGCATAAAAGGAGAGAAACTCATGGTGTGGCCCCCATGTTCCCCTGACCTCAACCCTATTGAGAACCTTTGGAGCATCTTCAAGCAAAATATCTATGAGGTGGGAGGCAGTTCACATCAAAACAGAAGCTCTGGGAGGCTATTCTGACATCCTGCAAAGATATTCAAGCAGAAACTGTCCAAATACTCACAAATTCAATGGATGCAAGAATTGTGAAGGTGATATCAAAGAAGGGGTCCTATGTTAACATGTAACTTGGCCTGTTAAGTTTTTTTTGACTGAAAGAGCTTTTGATTTCTGTAAATATGACCTCCTGATGCTGCATATTCAACAAATTACCATTTTAGTTCTCTTTACAACCTTTAAAATGTTTTGATCTCTGTTGTGCATAATAATTTGAAACAGTGCTTTTTGAGTGTTTTATTTCTAAAAAAAAATCTGTTATCATTAGGAGATTTGTTCAATAAAATTCACATTATACTCCAACGGTTGATGGCTTGAAGATTATACTGACTGTCATTTGCATCGACTATTTAGGAAAATCAGTGAAAAATAACATTTGCATAATAATTTGGAACGCGGTGTAGAGGATGGGATTAATAGCACTATTTGGATTTTTGCAGGTGACACCAAGCTATGTAATATAGTTCAGTCTATGGAAGATGTTCAGTCCCCCTCTTCATAATATTCAGAGATTCTTTAGTGACTGGTATAGTGCCAAGGGACTGGCGCAGGGCAAATGTGGTGCCTATTTTCAAAAAGGACTCTAGGTCTTCCCCGGGTAATTATAGACCAGTAAGCTTAACATCCATCGTGGGGAAAATGTTTGAGGGGCTATTGAGGGACTATATACAGGAAAAAATAGTATTATAAGTGACAGCCAGCACGGTTTTACTAAGGACAGAAGTGGTCAAACTAACCTGATATGTTTTTATGAAGAGGTGAGCAGAAGCCTAGACACAGGGGCCGCAGTGGATATAGCGTTTTTGGACTTTGCAAGGCATTTGACACTGTCCCTCATAGACTTCTAATGGGTAAATTAAGGACTATAGGTTTAGATTGTATAGTTTGTAATTGGATTGAGAATTGGCACAAGGACTGTATCCAGAGAGTTGTGGTCAATGATTCCTACGCTGAATGGTCCCCAGTTATAGGTGGTGTACCCCAGGGTTCAGTGCTTAGACCACTATTATTCAACTTATTTATTAATGATATAGGGGATGGGATTAATAGCACTATTTCTATTTTTGCAGATGACACCAAGCTATGTAATATAGTTCAGTCTATGGAAGGTGTTCGTGAATTGCAAGCGGATTTAAACACACTAAGTGTTTGGGAATCAACTTGGCAAATGAAGTTTAATGTAGATAAATGTAAAGTTATGCATCTGGGTACCAACAACCTGCATGCATCATATGTCCTAGGGGGAGCTACACTGGGGGAGTCACTGGGTGTACTTGTAGATCATAAACGAAATAACATGCAATGTCAATCAGCTGCTTCAAAGGCCAGCAAGATATTGTCGTATATTAAAAGAGGCATGGACTCGCGGGACAGGGATGTAATATTACCACTTTACAAAGCATTAGTGAGGCCTCATCTAGAATATGCAGTTCAGTTCTGGGCTCCAGTTCATAGAAAGGATGCCTTGGAGTTGGAAAAAATACAAAGAAAAGCAACGAAACTAATAAGGGGCATGGCGAATCTATGTTATGAGGAAATATTAAAAGAGTTAAACCTATTTAGCCTTGAAAAGAGACTACTAAGGGGGGACATGATTAACTTATATAAATATATGAATGGCACATACAAAAAATATGGTCAAATCCTGTTCCATGTAAAACCCCCTCTAAAAACAAGGGGGCACTCGCTCCGTCTGGAAAAAGAAAAGGTTCAACCTGCAGAGGCGACAAGCCTTCTTTACTGTGAGAACGGTGAATTTATGGAATAGTCTACCGCAGGAGCTGGTCACAGCAGGGACAGTAGATGGCTTTAAAAAAGGCTTAGATAATTTCCTAGAACAAAAAAATATTAGCTCCTATGTGTAGAAATTTTTACCATCCCTTTTCCCATCCCTTGGTTGAACTTGATGGACGTGTCTTTTTTCAACCGTACAAACTATGTAACTATGTAACTGACAGTTGATTAGTTGTTGACTGCTATTTTTTCACGGGCGTGTGTATATAGCCCTCTTCACTCTCCCCTCACAGCGATCCAGGGTAACGGAGAGAGAAGAGGTGAGAGAGAGAAGAGGAGAGAGAGAGAGAAAGAGAGAAGAGGAGAGAGAAAAAATTACAAAAAAGTGTTTTAATTTTCAGTGCTTTGTCTGCTCATAATAAAAATTAAAAACACTGAATTAATTAAACTAATCTAGAAAATGAAAGTCTCATAAGTCTTGTAAAAGACAAAGGTAAAAATAGTTGTGATATTCAAAGCGGTTCCAAAGAAGGTCATATCAAAAATGGAAAATTTGACCTGGACACAGGGGCATCAATGACCCTTGGTCATGAAAGGGTTAAAGATGAGTTTTTGCTGTACTTTCACAAAAAGCAGTACTGAAAAGTAGGAATTAGACATACAGATGATTGTGTCACGGTCACAGGGTATGTGGACCCACTAGGCCGCTCCGCCGTAGCGGGGAGGCAGCTGACCAGGTCACGGTCTACACGAAAGTCAATAGCAGATAGCAATGCTTGAGTACCTGAACAAGTCCAGACGTTGGCGGTGGCTTCAGCACGGATGGAGGCCGGTGCGGCAGGTAGTGCCAGACGTGGCGGGCAGTATCCGATGTAGCAGAAGACGCTGGACGTGGCAGAAGACACTGGACGTGGCAGAAGACACTGGACGTGGCAGAAGACACTGGACGTGGCAGAAGACACTGGACGTGGCAGTAGACCCTGGACGTGGCAAACGACAGCAGGTGCAGTAGACACCACTCCAACACTGGTAGGCACAGGAACAAGAACAATACGGGATACAGAAACGGGTAACAGGGCACGAGTAACAACTGGAACTGGGAAACACTAAGGGACCATTTGCGAGACAGACTGGGATAGACTAACAACGCTCAGGCAAGGATTAGAAGGCCTGGGGCCTTCTTATAGACCAGGAAATCATGGCAGTTGATGATGATGACGATTTCCTTTGTGCGCACGCTGGCCGTTTAAGGCCGGGCACGAGCGTGCACGCGCACCCTACGGGACACAGCAGAACGGAGCGGAAGTGAGCGCTGGCGTCTCCTAGGAAGGAGATGGGGACCAGCGCTCACGGATCCATGGTTGCGGGCGTCGGGAGGTGAGTAAACCCGACGGCCCGCGGCAATGGACGCTACAGTATCCCCCCTCTTACGTCCCCTTCTTGGGGCCAGAGCGAGAGAGGAACTTTTTAATAAGAGCAGGAGCACTGAGGTTCTCTTCTGGCTCCCAGGACCTCTCCTCAGTACCAAACCCTCTCCAGTCCACCACATAGAAAGGACTTCCTCCTACCCTTTTGCAGTCCAGGATCTCCTTTACCTTTAATACATCAGAAGGACCGCTGGGAGCAACTGTGGAACTAGAAGTCTTGCTGAAGCAGTTCAGGACCACTGGTTTCAGGAGGGACACATGGAAGGAGTTGGGGATTCTGAGGGTAGGAGGCAGCCACAGCTTATAGGAGACAGGGTTGATTTGTTGCAGAATCTCGAAAGGACCAAGGAACCTGGGAGAAAATTTGTATGAGGGCACCTTCAAGCGAATGTTTCGAGAGGACAGCCAGACTTTAGTCCCCGGAAGATACTGAGGCGGCTCTCTTCTCCTAGAATCTAACTTTCGCTTCATGCGATCTGCCAGCAAAATAGAGGACCGGGTCTGTTGCCAGATTTGCAGGAAGTCCCCATATGCAGAGTCAGCAGCGGGTACCAGAGATGAAGTCGACACAGGAAGTGAGACTCTAGGATGTTGACTGTATACAATGTGAAATGGAGTGGAAGTGGTGGACTCACTTGTGTGGTTGTTGTATGAGAACTCGGCCCATGGAAGAAGCTGTACCCAGTTATCGTGCTGTGAAGAGATGAAGTGGCGGAGATAATTCTCCATGATCTGGTTGATCCTCTCAACTTGCCCATTGGACTGGGGGTGATAGGCTGGGGAAAAGTCCAAACTCACCTCCAGGAGTTTACAGAGGGCTCTCCAGAACTTAGAGGTAAACTGAATCCCCCGGTCGGACACAATGTGAAGAGGCAAGCCATGCAAGCGAAAGATGTGTTGTATGAATAGACTCGCCAGTCGGGGAGCAGAAGGTAGGCTGGTCAGCTGGATAAAATGTGCCATCTTAGAGAACCAGTCCACCACCACCCAGATGGTGTTGCATCCTGCTGAGAGAGGAAGGTCTGTGACGAAGTCCATTGCGATGTGCTGCCAGGGGGCACTGGGTACAGGCAGGGGTTGAAGCAGGCCGGCAGGCTTGGAGTGAGTCACTTTATTAGAGGCACACACCGTGCAAGCAGAGACAAAGTCCAGAACATCCTTAGGTAGCGTGGGCCACCAAAAGTGACGAGTAATCAGGTCTTGGGTTTTACGGACACCGGCGTGCCCAGCTAGTTTAGAACTGTGTCCCCAGCGGAGAATTATTTTTCTGTCTGCCAACCGAACAAAAGTTCTCCCCGGATCGATATTCCTAAGCTGCAGCGGATTAGCCGTGACAACGCAGGATGGGTCTATGATAGTCTGAAGGGACTCCACCGTGTCATCCGTCTCAAACGATCTGGACAGGGCATCGGCCCTCACATTCTTGTCAAAGGGACGGTAGTGGAGCAGAAACTGGAAACGGGTAAAGAACAGCGACCACCTGGCTTGACGAGGATTCAGTCCTTGAGCGGACTGAAGGTAGGTGAGGTTCTTGTGGTCGGTGTAGATCAAGATGGGGTGAGCTGCGCCTTCTAGAAGATGTCTCCACTCCTCCAGAGCCAATTTGATGGCCAGCAGCTCCCGATCTCCAAAAAATTGCGCTCAGCAGAAGAAAAAAGTCTTGAGTAGCAGCCACACACTACTGCCTTTCCTTTGGAGCTCCTCTGGAACAGAAGTGCACGTGCACCAACAGAGGAAGCGTCCACTTCCAGTGAGAACTGCCGAGATACGTCAGGGTGATGGAGGATCGAAGCTGAAGTGAAGGCTCTCTTGAGGCTAATGAAGCTAATGAATGCGGACTCTGGAGTCCACACCTTGGCGTTCACATCCTTCTTGGTAAGGATAGAGATGGGAGCCGTCAGAGATGAAAAGTTCGGAATAAACTGCCGGTAGAAATTAGCGAATCCCAGGAACCGTTGTATGGCCCTTTGGCATTGAGGACTTGGCAATTCCAGGACAGACTTTAGTTTCTCAGGGTCCATCTTAAGACCCTAATCCGAGATGACGTAGCCCAGGAAGGGCAAAGACTTATTTTCAAAGACGCACTTCTCCAACTTGGCATATAAGCGATTCTCTCTTAGTCGCAGAAGAACTTGACGGACATGCCTCCGATGGGTCATCGGATCTGGGGAGAAAATCAAAATATCATCGAGATAAACAACAACACAGACATAGAGGAGATCTCGGAAAATATCATTGACGAATTCCTGAAATACTGCGGGAGCGTTACACAGTCCGAAGGGCATCACTAAGTATTCGTAGTGCGCATCGCGGGTGTTAAATGCCGTCTTCCATTCGTCACCCTGGCGAATCCGGATTAGATTATAAGCCCCCCGCAGATCTAGCTTGGAAAAAATTTTGGCTTCTCGTATGCGATCAAACAGCTCCGATATAAGTGGCAATGGGTATTTGTTCTTGACCGTGATCTGGTTGAGACCACGGTAGTCAATGCAGGGTCGAAGAGATCCATCTCTCTTCTTAACGAAGAAGAAGCCTGCCCCAGCTGGGGAGGAAGATTTTCGAATAAAACCCCTCTCCAAATTCTCCTTGATATAGGCTAACATAGATAAAGTCTCTGGCAAGGAGAGAGGATATACTCGTCCATGAGGAAGAGAAGCATTAGGAGCCAGTTCAATGGGACAGTCATAATTCCGATGTGGAGGCAACGTCTCAGACTCTCGTTTGCAGAAGACATCCACAAAACTGGCATACTGAAATGGTAGACCGGAGAGTGATTGAGGCAGAGGGGGCATAACAGGACGGACTTGTGACAGGCAATGGCTATGGCATCTGGAACCCCATTGAAGAAACTCTCCGGAATTCCAGTCAAGGACCGGGGCGTGTTTGCGTAGCCATGGCAGACCCAGCAGGATAGGATTGATAGCCTTAGGTAGTACCAGGAAGGTGATCTGTTCTGAGTGAAGAGCTCCGACCCGTAGTGTCAATGGCTCCGTTATGAGCATTATCGGATCGGGCAATGGTAGACCATTCACAGAGGCAACAGCCGGGGGTCTCTCCAGATGGACTGTGGGTAGACGTAAACGATTCACTAGATCCTGCTGGATGAAATTAGCAGCCGCTCCAGAGTCAAGATAGGCAGAGGAAGGGTGTGACGTCTCTCCGGAGACGATGGCCACAGGAATCAATAATTTGGGAGAGGTTTTAACGTTCGGAGACGTTCCACCTAGAGTTGCCTCTCCAACCAACCCTAGGTACTGGAGTTTCCCAGTTTCTGTGGGCATTGACGCACAAAATAATCCTTATGGCCACAATACATACATAGTGCAGAGGAGCGTCTGCGCTGCTTCTCCTGTTCAGATAACCGGACTCTGTCTACCTGCATGGGTTCTTCAGGGGGCGCACTAGGGGAAGACAATAGTGGTCTCTGGACCGAGGGTGCTGGACTGTGGGCCCGGCTCTCCTGTCGAACCTATTGAGTGCGCTCCCGGATTCTCATATCAACCGGGGAGGCTAACAGGACGAGAGCATCCAAGGTAGGAGGAAGGTCGCGGGCTGCCAGTTCGTCCTTGATGTGAGAGGACAGTCCCTGCCAGAAGGTCGCCACCAGTGCCTCATTGTTTCATGCCAGCTCGGTTGCTAGGGTACGGAAGGAGATCGCATACTCCCCTACTGTGGAGCCTTCTTGCTTGAGGGTCAACAGAGTGGCTGTGGCAGAGGATGTTCGACCTCGCCCATGCGAGGGCCTTGCCAGCGAGGAGGGAGATAATAAATGCCACTTTGGCCTCCTCGGAGGGGAAGAGATTAGGCCGCAGCCTAAAATGAACCGTGAATTGATTAACCCCTTAATGACCAGCCTATTTTAGACCTTAATGACCAAGCCATTTTTTACGTTTTTCCATCGTCGCATTCCAAGAGCTATAACTCTTTTATTTTTGCGTCGACATAGCTGTATAAGGTCTTGTTTTTTGCGGGACAAGTTGTACTTTTTAATAGCACCATTTTGGGGGACATATTATTTATTGATTAACTTTTATTAACTTTTTTTTGGGGGGGAATAGAAAAAAACCTGAAATATCGCCACTCTTTTTCGCGTCATAAATCAACGGCGTTTACCGTGTGATATAAATAACACCACAACTTTATTCAGCGGGTTGTTACGATTGCAACGATACCAAATTTGTATAGTTTTTGTATGTTTTACTACTTTTACACAGTAAAAACGCTTTTTTTTCAAAATTATTTGTTTTTGTGCCTCCATATTTGAAGAGCCGTAACTTTTCATTTTTTCGCCGATGCGGTTGTATGAGGGCTTTTTTTTTTGCGGGAAGACTTGTAGTTTTTATTGGTACCATTTTTGAGTAGATGCGACTTTTTGATCACTTTTTATAACATTTTTTTAAAGTCAGGGTTCACTGAAAACAGCAATTTTTCCATAGTTTTTTATTAGATTTTTTACGGCGTTCACCGTGCGGGTTAAATAATGTTATAGATTTATAGTCTGGGTCGTTATGGATGCGGCGATACCAAATATGTGTAACTTTTTTACTTTATTTTGTTTTTTTTAATAGTAAAGCATTTTTTAAGGGGAAAAGCTGGGTTTTTCATTTTTTTTCAAGTTTTTTTTTTCATTAACTTTATTAAACTTTTTTTTTACTTTTTTACTAGTCCCACTAGGGGACTATAATATGCGATTCTCCGATCGCTATTGTAATACACTGCAATACTTTTGTATTGCAGTGTATTACTGCCTGTCCGTTTAAAACGGCCAGGCATCTGCTAGGTCATGCCTCCGGCATGATCTAGCAGGCAGTCGCTCCAGGCAGACCTGGGGGCCTTTATTAGGCCCCCGGCTGCCATTAGAGACACAGACACTCGACGATCATATCGCCGGGTGTCGGTGGGGGAGAGAGGGAGCTCCGTCCCTCTCTCCAAAACCACTCAGATGCGGTGCACGCTATTGCGCATCGCATCTGAAGGGTTAAACGGGTGAGATCGATACTAATATCGATCTCACCCGGCAGAGCAGGGACGCTCCCAGCCCTCAGCTGCCTCTAGCAGCTGAGAGCGGAGAGATTTGACACTCCCTGCTCTGTTTACTTTATCCTGATGCAGTGCCGTAAAAAGGCATATGCATCAGAATAAAGCCCGTTAGTGGCCGCCGTTAAAAGGCGTATTGGCGGTCACTAACGGGTTAAGAAATCCTCTACATGCTCTGGGATCACCGTCGTAGCGAGGAGGAAGAGGCAGAGGAACTGTGGATCCGGAAAAAACAGGAGAAGCAATGGGCAGTGGCACAGCAACAGCCTCAGGAGGAAGAACCGGGGGTGGAACAGTGAGTAGATCCAGGCGGACCAGGATAGAATTCACAGCCTCAAGGAGTTGATCCTGACATGTGCGTAGGTCATGCATCTCTGTCTGTATCTTCTGGACTGTGGTCTTGGGCTGGCCAGCGGATTCCATGGGCTGAGCGTACTGTCACGGTCACAGGGTATGTGGACCCACTAGACCGCTCTGCCGTAGCGGGGAGGCAGCTGACCAGGTCACAGTCTATGCGGAAGTAAATGGCAGACAGTAATGCTTGGGTACCTGAAATAGTCCGGGCGGTGGCTGTGGCTTCAGCACGGATGGAGGCAGGTGCGGCAAGTAGCGCCAGACGTGGTGGGCAGTATCCGATGAAGTGGTAGACACTAGACGTGGCAGATGGCACTAGACGTGGCAGATGGCACTAGACGTGGCAGATGGCACTAGACGTGGCTGATGGCACTTGACGTGGCGGAAGACACTTGAACGCTGGTAGGCACGGGAACAATATGGAATACAGGGCACGGGTAACAGCTGGAACGGGAGACAGCCTCAAGGAGTTGATCCTGACATGTGCGTAGGTCATGCATCTCTGTCTGTATCTTCTGGACTGCGGTCTTGGGCTGGCCAGCGGGTTCCATGGGCTGAGCGTACTGTCACGGTCACAGGGTATGTGGACCCACTAGGCCGCTCTGCCGTAGCGGGGAGGCAGCTGACCAGGTCACGGTCTACACGAAAGTCAATGGCAGATAGCAATGCTTGGGTACCTGAACTAGTCCAGACGTTGGTGGTGGCTTCAGCACGGATGGAGGCCGATGCGGCAGGTAGCGCCAGACGTGGCGGGCAGTATCCGATGTAGCAGAAGACGCTGGACGTGGCAGAAGACACTGGACATGGCAGAAGGCACTGGACGTGGCAAACGACACTGGGCGTGGCAAAAGACACTGGGCGTGGCAAACGACAGAAGGTACAGTATACACGACTCCAACACTGGTAGGCACAGGAACAAGAACAATACGGGATACAGGAACGGGTAACAGGCACGGGTAACAACTGGAACGGGGAAACACTAAGGGACCATTTGCGAGACAGACTGGGATAGACTAACAACACTCAGGCACGGATCAGAAGGCCTGGGGACTTCTTATAGACCAGGAAATCATGGCAGTTGATGATTTCCTTTGTGCGCGCGCTGGCCCTTTAAGGCCGGGCACGAGCGTGCGCACGCATGTTACGGGACACAGCAGAACGGAGCGGAAGTGAGCGCTGGCATCTCCTAGGAAGGAGATGGGGACCAGCGCTCACGGATCCATGGCTGTGGGCGTCGGGAGGTGAGTAAACCCGATGGCCCGCGGCCATGGACGCTACAAATTTTATTTCCAGGAGTCCATCATGACAGCACCACAGGAGGTTGTCCTATTGACATCTATAGGGACAGGAAGACAGAGTTTAAAAGTCCCCTCCCACCACCCACTTGCCAGTGTTTTTCAATTACTACACCAGGATGGATACAACCCTATTTTATTTTTAGGGATAATAACTGACATGTTAATTGCACAAATCAGAAATTAAAATAAAGGGAGGGAAAGTAAGGGTGCTGTCAGGATGGACACCTTGAAATACAATTACCGGCAGGTCTACTGTATTTTTCGGAATATAAGACGCACCTGACCATAAGACGCACCTAGGTTTTAGACAACAGAAAATAGGAAAAAAATAATTTGTTGTTTCACCACATTCTGAGAGTAATAACTTTGTAATATTTTTTTTCATCTATTGAGCGGTTTGAGGGCTTATTTTTTGGGGGACGAGCTGTAGTTTTATTTGCACCATTTTTTGGTACATTTTTTGATCACTTTTTTAATTTTATTTATTTAAGCGCTAAGGTGACCAAAAAAGTATTCTGATGTCTTAAAAAAAAATTACGCCGTTCACCGTGCAAGGTAAATAATGGTATATTGTAATAGATTGGACTTTTACAGACGCAGCAATACCAAATTATTTTATTTTTTACGTTGTGCTTTTACGAAGGTTTTTTTTAAACTTTTAATATTTATTTTATTTTTTTGATACACCTGAAATTTATATATTTTTTTCACATTTTATTAGTTCCCATAGGGGACATGAACAAGTGGCCACTTGGTTACATGTGGAGTTACTGAAACAGCATAACTCGCTGAGCTACGCTACTCCTGTAACTCCCATAGTAGTGAATGGCAGTTACGGAAGCAGCGTAGCATGTTAGTTACGCTGTTTCCGTAACTTCTATTCAGTTCTATGGGAGTTACGGAAACAGCGTAACTCTACATGTAATCAAGTGGCCGGTAGAGCACATAAAGCTAGAACAAGGTTTAGGGGGCCCCGTTCTAGAGATAGGTGCAGGCAGGGCCGCCATCAGGAATTTCAGGGCCCCCTACAGCGAAATTTTCTGGGCCCCCCTACCGTGGCACCGCCTGTTAACGGTATTCCGTCCAGCACTATATCATGGTACCCAGGGCCGCCACCGGGGGGGGTATTAGGGGTACTGATGTGAGAGGCCCGGCCAAACCTAATTGAAAGGGGGGCCCGGCAAACTGCCGCGACTTGCCTTTGGTAGAAAAAAAACAGGCCCCTGCAGGGGCCCGTTTTTTTCACCAAAAGAATGTCATGAGCTGCGGGCCCCCCTTTCAATTAGGTTTGGCCGGGCCTCTCACATCAGTACCCCTAATACCCCCCCTGATATCGGCCCTGGGTGGCATGGGGGCCGTCAAACACCGCGCACCGAATTTTGAGGCAGATTTTGACCTGCCCACACTATCTTGCCGCGTTTGTTGCCCGCGGCGATTGAGGACAGCAGACAGAAAACGCAGCGAAAAATGCATTTTCTGCCTCCCATTGATTTCGATGGGAGGTCAGAGGCGGAACCGCGGCAAGAAAGGACGTGCTGCTTTTTCTTTTTTCCGCGACTGGCTCCCATTGATTTCAGATTAAATCAATGGGAGGCGGTTTTGGAAGTTGTTTGGTGCTGATTCTGACGCAGCGTCCGAGTCAATATCAAGGCCCAAAAACTCTGTGAACTGGGCCTTATTGTTAGGGCTTATTCAGACGAACGTGTAATACGTCCGTGCAACGTGCGTGATTTTCACGCGCCTCGCACGGACCTGTGTTACTCTATGGGGTCGTGCAGACTGTCAGTGATTTTCACGCAGCGTGTGTCCGCTGCGTAAAACTGACGACATGTCCGATATTTGTGCATTGTTCGCGCATCACGCACCCATTGAAGTCAATGGGTGCGTGAAAATCACGCCCAGCACTTCCGCAGCCGTATGAACTATGAATGAAAACAGAAAAGCACCACGTGCTACAAGCATACAAACAGAGTGTCATAATGATGGCGGCTGCGCGGAAATCACGCAGCCACGCATCATACGCTGCTGCCACACCGAGCTGTTATGTACCTTTTGCATGCGCAAAATGCCACGTTTTTGCGCGCCCAAAAAGCACACGCTCGTGTAAATCCAGCCTTAGGGTAGGAACACACTAGGCATGAACACTGCGGATTTTATGCAACACATTTTATTGTAGAGAATCCGCAGCGTATCACAGTCGCAGCAGAGAGGATGAGATTTGAACAAATCTCATCCACACGCTGCAAAAATAATGGACCTGCAGTGTGACTTTTGGCTTTTTAAGCCGCAGCATGTCAATGTATTCTGTGGAATCGCTGCTCCTCTGTTGCGGAAATGCTGCGGTTCTGCCGCAAAAATCACAAATGAGAAAAAAAAAAAGGCACTTTTTTAAATTTATAAAAAAGTTTAGACTTGCCCCGGCCGTAGTCCTGGTGACGCGATCCTCTATTCTTAGCGCAGCCCGGCCTCCTGTCATGACGTTTCATCCCATGTGACTGCTGCAGCGGTCACATGGTCTACAGCGTCATCCCAGGAGGTGGGGCTACGTTCAGAAGAGAGAGATGCGTCACTTAAACTACGGCCGGGGCAAGTCTAAACTTTTTTTTCCCTGCAGGATTCCCGCAGCGGACAAGCCTCACGAAACCTGCGCCACTATTTGGTGCGGTTTTGCTGGCAGAATTCCCTGCGGCTACCGGGGCGGATAAGCTGTGTAGTTTTACTCAGCATATCCGCCTAGTGTGTCCCTTATGATGTCGCTCCTGGAGCTGCTGCCGGTCTCTAAATAGGTCCAGTAGAATTTGGAATTATGTTTTTTGTGAACCAGCTTAAAAAAATACAAAACTTTTGTGTTAGGGCCTGTTCACATCACCGTTCGCTTCCGTTCCGGGGTTCCGTCTGAGGTTTCTGTCGGGTGAACCCCGCAACGGAAAGTGAAAGTGACAGCACAGCTTCCGTTTCTGTCACCATTAGCGCAGTCGACTGAGATATTGATTCCGTCCGAAAACCAGCCGGAATGGTGACGAACGGAAACCATTAGCGATGTTTCCGTCAGCATTGAGATCAATGGTGACTGAAACGGAAGCTGTGCTGTCACTTTCACTTTCCGTTGCGGGGTTCACCCGACGGAAACCTCAGACGGAACCCCGGAGCGGAAGTGAACGGTGATGTGAACAGGCCCTAACACAAAAGTTTTGTATTTTTTTAAGCTGGTTCACAAAAAAAAATAATTCCAAATTCTACTGGACCAACTGCCTATTTAGAGACCGGCAGCAGCTCCAGGAGCGACATCATAAGGGACACACTAGGCGGATAGAACTACACAGCTTACACAGAACTACACAGCTTATCCGCCCCGGTAGTCGCAGGGAATTCCGCCAGCAAAACCGCACCAAATAGTGGCGCAGGTTTCGGGAGGCATGTCCGCTGCGGGAATCCTGTAGGGGAAAAAAAGTTTAGACTTGCCCCGGCCGTAGTTTAAGTGACGCATCTCTCTCTTCTGAACGTAGCCCCGCCAACTGGGATGACGCTGTAGACCATGTGACCGCTGCAGCAGTCACATGGGATGAAACGTCATGACAGGAGGCCGGGCTGCGCTAAGAATAGAGGATCGCGTCACCAGGACTACGACCGGGGCAAGTCTAAACTTTATCAATTTAAAAAAGTAACTTTTTTTTTTCTCTTTTGTGATTTTTGCGGCAGAACCGCAGCATTTCCGCAACAGAGGAGCAGCGATTCCACAGCATATATTGACACGCTGCGGCTTAAAAAGCCAAAAGACACACTGCAGGTCCATTATTTTTGCAGCGTGTGAATGAGATTTGTTCATATCTCCTCCACTCTGCTGCGACTGTAATACGCTGCGGATTCTCCACAATAAAATGTGTTGCATAAAATCTGCAGTGTTCATGCCTAGTGTGTTCCTACCCTAAGGCCGGATTTACACAAGCGTGTGCTTTTTGCACGCGCAAAAAACGTGCCATTTTGCGCATGCAAAAGGTCCATAACAGCTCGGTGTGGCAGCAGCGTATGATGCGTGGCTGCGTGATTTCCGCGCAGCCGCCATCATTATGACACTCTGTTTGTATGTTTGTAGCACGTGGTGCTTTTCTGTTTTCATTCATAGTTCATACGGCTGCGGAAGTGCTGGGCGTGATTTTCACGCACCCATTGACTTCAATGGGTGCGTGATGCGCGAACAATGCACAAATATCGGACATGTCGTGAGTTTTACGCAGTGGACACACGGACACACGCTGCATGAAACTCACGGACAGTCTGCACGGCCCCATAGACTAACACAGGTCCGTGCGAGGCGCGTGAAAATCACGCACGTTGCACGGACGTATTACACGATCGTCTGAATAAGCCCTAACAATAAGGCTCAGTTCACAGAGTTTTTGGGCCTTGATATTGACTCGGACACTGCGTCAGAATCAGCACCAAAAAACTTCCAAAACCGCCTCCCATTGATTTAATCTGAAATCAATGGGAGCCAGTCGCGGAAAAAAGAAAAAGCAGCACGTCCTTTCTTGCCGCGGTTCCGCCTCTGACCTCCCATCGAAATCAATGGGGGGCAGAAAATGCATTTTTCGCTGCGTTTTTTGTCTGCTGTCCTCAATCGCCGCGGGCAAAAAACGCTGCAAAAAAACGCGGCAAGATAGTGTGGGCAGGTCAAAATCTGCCTCAAAATTCTTTAAGGAATTTTGAGGCAGATTTTTTTTTGCCTGCAAAATACTGTGTGAACAGGGCCATACATGATCAGCACTTTGAGATAATTTACTCACTGTGTCAGAAGAGCTGCTCCCACTCCAGTCCTCTTCCGGCGATGTCTTCCAGGCGAGGTCTTCGGTCCAGACGTCCAGTCCTTCACCTCCAGCCAGGCACCAGGTAAGTTTTGTCCATGTGTTTCCATCGGTGCGCCGCGCGGGCGATCACGCGCGCGGGCGGTCGCGGGTGCGCGCGCGCGGTCTCGAGTGCGGGCGTTCGTGGGTGCGCGCTCGCGAGTGCGCACGGGCGGGAGCTTCGTTGTGCGCGCGATCGGGTGCGCGGGCGGACTGTTTGACGGCCCCCCATGACGAGGGGAGGGGGCCCGCAGCAGCAGCAACTCACGACATTCTTTTGGTGAAAAAAATGGGCCCCATTGCAGGGGCCCGTTTTTTCCTACCAAAAGAATGTCGCGGCAGTTGTCGGGCCCCCCTTTCAATTAGGTTTGGCCGGGCCCCTCACACCAGTACCCCTAATACCCCCCTGATGGCGGCCCTGGGTGCAGGTCCTAGAGGTGGGAAAAACCCCAATAAATGCCACGGTCGCTATTGACCGCGACATTTAACTTGTTAAAGGGGTTTGCCATAAAACACATGTAACCCCTAACCACAGGATCGCTGGGGGTCTGACCGCTGGGATCCCCAGTGATAAAGAGAACAGGGGACCTAGTCACCCACAGCGCTACATGAGAAGCTTGGACTTCCAGGTTCTGTGTCCGGCTTATTTGTTCGGCAGCTCTATAGAAATCAACGGAGAGCATGCGCAGAAGAATCCCATTCATCCCTATGGAGCTGCCACACACAGAACGTGGAAGTCAAAGCTTGTCATGTAGCGCTCTTGGTGACTTTCGGTTCCCGTTCTCCTTATCGCTGGGGGTCTGACCCCCAGCGATCACACATGTATGCCCTATCCTGTGGATAGGAGATACATGTGTTTTATGGCACAGCGAAATTCCTACTTTCCAGTACGTCCCTCATGACAGCACCAAAGGAGCAATACCGGATTATAATGCTCAGGCAGGACTACGGATTGGAGTACTTTCCATCCAAAACTAAGATCCGTATCTGACAGAACGTCCAATCTATAGTGTCTGCAAAAGGTATGATAGTTCGACCAAGTGGCAGATCTGCAGATCTGGTCCATAGAAGCTTCTGCAAGAGACTGCTCTTGTTGAATGAGCTTTATGCCCAGGGGAGCACAGAGTCCTTGGAACCTGTAAGCTTCTTGAATCACTCTTTACCCATCTTGCTAGAGATCTTTTTTTTTAAGCTTGCTTTCCTTTTTTCTGCCATTAAAGGATAAATACATTTTAATCTGGTCTCCAGGGGGATGTTACCTCCAGGTAATGGAGTACCGCATGTCTAACATCCAGGGAATTGTACCTTTGTTCCTGCTGATCTTTTGAATCTGGATAAAAGGAAGGAAAAAATATTTCCTGATCCCTGTGAAAGGAAGTAGCCACTTTAGGAATAAAGGAGGGGTCTAGTTTAGAACGATTTCGTCTTCCTGAATTTTTAAGTAAGGTTTTATGATGGAAAGAGATTGTATTTCTCCAATCCTTGTTGATATGATCGCGTCTAAAAATGCTGTTTTTAACAGGTTCCCGACCGCTGGCCGTATTTATACTGCCAGCGGTCAGGGTCTCTGAAGTCCGCCGTATAGACTATTTACGGCGGCACTTCAGAGACTGTGCACGCGCGATCGCGTGCACACAGCTCTATGCCCTGGCTGTTGCTAACAGCCATGGGCACTGGGCAGAATGTCAGGGGCCAATCTTTTGGCCCCTGAACATGTGATCGCTGTGACAACCAATCACAGCGATCACATGCATTTCTGCATATAAAACCGTGTGCACGCGATCGCGTGCACACAGCCCTGTGCCCACGCTGTTACCAACAGCTCTGGGCACTGGCCAGAGTATCAGGGACCAATCTGATGGTCCCTGAACATGTGGTCGCTGTGAAAACCTATCACAGCGACCACATTTGTTTTATTTTGACTTTTCTGGCAGTAAATCTCCTGCCTCTTTTCTTCTCCTCAAACATTGTTTCAGTTTGAGGAGAAGAAGAGACTCGGGAGAATTGCTGCAAGAAGAATACAGTTACAGTTACAAAAAAATACAGTTACACTCATAAAACATTCTCTGTATAGATAGATTTCTATATATCTATACAATCTATCTATCCATCTATCTTTTTTTCTATCTATCTATCTATCTATCTATCTACCTTTCTTTCTTTTATTCTATTAGAATAGGCAGGTAGGGAGTATATAATTATATATACACTACCGTTCAAAAGTTTAGGGTCACTTACAAATTTTCTTATTTTTGAAAGAGAATCACAGTTTTTTTCAATGAAGATAACATTAAATTAATCAGAAATACACGCTATACATTGTTAATGTGCTAAATGACTATTCTAGCTGCAAACATCTGGTTTTTAATGCAATATCTACATAGGTGTATAGAGGCCCATTTCCAGCAACCATCACTCCAGTGTTCTAATGGTACATTGTGTTTGCTAACTGTGTTAGAAGTCTAATGGATGATTAGAAAACACTTGAAAACCCTTGTGCAATTATGTTAGCACCGCTGTAAACAGTTTTGCTGTTTAGAGGAGCTATAAAACTGACCTTCCTTTGAGCTAGTTGAGAATCTGGAGCATTACATTTGTGGGTACGATTAAACTCTCAAAATGGCTAGAAAAAGAGAGCTTTCATGTGAAACTCGACCGTCTATTCTTGTTCTTAGAAATGAAGGCTATTCCATGCGAGAAATTGCCAAGAAACTGAAGATTTCCTACAACGGTGTGTACTACTCCCTTCAGAGGACAGAACACACAGGCTCTAACCAGAGTAGAAAGAGAAGTGGGAGGCCCTGCTGCACAACTGAGCAACAAGACAAGTACATTAGAGTCTCTATTTTGAGAAATGAACGCCTCACAGGTCCTCAACTGGCAGCTTTATTAAATAGTACCCGCAAAACGCCAGTGTCAATGTCTACAGTGAAGAGGCGACTCCGGGATGCTGGCCTTCAGGGCAGAGTGGCAAAGAAAAAGCCATAACTGAGACTGGCTAATAAAAGGAAAAGATTAATATGGGCAAAAGCACACAGATATTGGACAGAGGAAGATTGGAAAAAAGTGTTATGGACAGACGAATCGAAGTTTGTGAGACGCAGAACAACTGAAAAGATGCTGGAAGAGTGCCTGACGCCATCTGTCAAGCATGGTGGAGGTCATGTGATGGTCTGGGGTTGCTTTGGTGCTGGTAAAGTGGGAGATTTGTACAAGGTAAAAGGGATTTTGAATAAGGAAGGCTATCACTCCATTTGGCAACGCCATGCCATACCCTGTGGACAGCGCTTGATTGGAGCCAATTTCATTCTACAACAGGACAATGACCCAAAGCACACCTCCAAA
The DNA here is from genome assembly GCF_050947455.1 of Rhinoderma darwinii. NCBI lineage: Eukaryota > Metazoa > Chordata > Amphibia > Anura > Rhinodermatidae > Rhinoderma > Rhinoderma darwinii. The sequence continues at coordinate 4,608,911 of NC_134695.1, forward strand.
TTATGCAAGAACTATTTAGGGAAGAAGCCGGCAGCTGGTATTCTATCTGTAATGGAGTGGCCAGCGCAGTCACCAGATCTCAACCCCATAGAGATGTTGTGGGAGCAGCTTGACCGTATGGTACACAAGAAGTGCCCATCAAGCCAATCCAACTTGTGGGAGGGGCTTCTGGAAGCATGGGGTGAAATTTCTCCCGATTTCCTAAGCAAATTAACAGCTAGAATGCCAAAGGTCTGCAATGCTGTAATTGCTGCAAATGGAGCATTCCAATACGAAAGCAAAGTTTGAAGGAGAAAATTATTATTTCAAATAAAAATCATTATTTCTAACCTTGTCAATGTCTTGACTATATTTTCTAGTCATTTTGCAACTTATTTGATAAATATAAGTGTGAGTTTTCATGGAAAACACAAAATTGTCTGGGTGACCCCAAACTTTTGGACGGTAGTGTATATCCACATACATATAATATATATAGCAATAGCGGTTTATTTTTTTGTTAGCGGTAGTGTAAATCTATATACCAGTTAGTTTGTGTGTTTTATAAAAAAAAAAAAAAAAAATTTGTTTAGTTAGTGTTAGTGTTAGTTACGTTATGGCGAGGAAGTTGTTTAGCGCTGAGGAGGCATAAGCCATGCTGTGGTCTGAGTCGGAGACCACATCAGAGATGGCGTCCGAGATGGAACCTGTTTTAGGTAGTGACGATGACAGCGTCACTTCAGGTTCATCTTCAGGGGACGTTATCGCTGACGCAGTTGAAACTGCAGAACATGAAAGCGCAGGGCCAAGTAGTGCTGTAGCATGGGACAGCCTGGTCCCTCCATCTTTTGGGCCTAGAATCCACGGATTTACTGCCACTCCTGGCATAACCGTGGACAATAAAAATTTTGTCCAAATGGATTACTTCCATTTATTTATAACGGACGACATCCTAAATCTGATTGTCCACGAAACGAATTTATATGCCACTCAATATATAAGGCAGAAACCTTCATCCACCCATGCCAGAGATTGGACGCCCACCAATTTGCAGGAATTAAAAAAAAAATTGGGGCTCACCCTAAATATGGGTATTGTCAAAAAGCCCTCCATTAGGTCTTGCTGGTCAACAAGACCCGCCCAAGCCACCCCAGTATATTCTGCAGTAATGCCCAGGTCTCGTTGAGACAATAATGAGGTTCCTCCACTTCAATGACAACGCACAGGCCCCCCCAAGTACCGATGCAAACCGGGATCGGTTGTTCAAAATAAGACCGCTAATAAATTCCCTGAATAATTTATTTCTGCAACTTTACACCCCTGAGCAGAATGTAAGTGTGGACGAATCCCTCCTCAACTTTCATGGCAGACTTAGCTTTCGCCAATATCTACCTTCAAAAAGGGCAAGATATGGCGTTAAGCTCTACAAATTGTGTGAAAGCGGGTCAGGATATACCACCGCCTTCAGGATTTATGAAGGGCGGGACCGCACAATAAATGTTCCTGGATGCCCCCCTGATCTTTCCACCAGCAGTAAGATCGTGTGGGAGATAATGCAGCCTCTGCTTCACCAGGGGTACCACCTGTACTGTGATAATTTTTATTCCAGTGTGCCCCTGTTTAGGCATTTGCATGCTGCAAGGACTGGGGCATGTGGTACCATGCGCAAAAACAGAATTGGTTTTCCACAGCAATTAGTGGGGAAGCGCATGGTAAAGGGGGACTCCTGTGCTTATACATCTGAAGAATTGCTGGCGGTCAAGTTCAGGGATCGCAAAGATGTGTATGTGCTAAGCACGATTCATACCGCAGGAACAGTGGCAGTGAGGGAAAGGGGGGCATCATCGGACAAGCACAAACCAGTGAGCGTGTCCGAATATAACAAGTACATGGGGGGGGGGGTGGATTTAAGCGACCAGGTTTTACAGCCCTATTTAGTCAAACGCAAAACTAAAACCTGGTACAAAAAAGTGGCCATTTATTTGTTACAGGTGGCCATCCACAACTCATTTGCGCTCTACAAAAAAAACAGAGGCAGAGACACATACCTGGATTTCCAGGAAAAAATTATTGAAGGCCTCATTTTTGATGTTCAGGACACCCGAGAATGCCCCCAGTCTGAGGATGTCACGCGACTGACTGAAAGACACTTCATCAGTCGGATTCCCCCAACAGCAACCAGAAGCAACCCCCAGAAAAAGTGGCGAATCTGCAGAAAAGACGGGCACCGCAAAGATTCCCGATATTTCTGTCCCTCATGTCCCTCACAACCAGGCCTGTGCATTGAGCCATGTTTTAAAAAATACCACACTGTTCTGAATTATTAGATTTTAATTAATTCGTTGAAAATATATTTGCCCTACATTACGTTTTATTTTTCCCCTGATTTTACTCCAAGGGTGAGGGAGGGAATGGGTGGGGGGTGGATGTCATGTTTGCATATTCTCTAAATTTCATCTGCTGGATAGCACCATTTGCATAAACCTGCAATTTCTTATTTTAGAAAACCCAAAAAAATAAATTCCCATTATACCCCTAGATGAATATTTTGGGATCTCCACTTCAAGAGCAGATAATTTGGAAGTGTTATAGAAACTCTGTTGAGTTTTGTAAAACCAGCTTTGAAAAAAAGCGATTTGTGAAATAAGCTTCTTCTATCGTCCGCCCTCCTACTTCTCTATGTGATAAATAAGGCACACATATTTGGTATCCCCATGCACGGGAGAAGTGGAAGAATGTGAAAGGAGATTAATTTTGTCCGTGGTCTATGCCGTGTGTGAAAAATGCTGGTATAAACTGACGCATTTGCTAAAAAATAGCTGATTTTTTTTTGTTCCATCTTATTCAAGAAACTTTCAGAAGAAAACTGGACTGTCTAAAAATATGATAAACCCCTTGAAGAAAACCTTGTGGGGTCTACTTGTGTGAATGAAGTCATTTATGGGGTGTTTCTAATGTTTCAGCAGCATTAGGCCCCCCAGAAAACAGTACGCTGCTATAAAATCAAATGCAGAATTCCTGGACCGAAAAGGCCAAAAAGCCTCCTTTTATGCCAAGCCCTGGCACATGCCCGTGAATAAGGCACACATATTTGGTATCCCCATGCACGGGAAAAGTGGAAGAATGTGAAATAGGATGAATTTTGTCCGTGGTCCATTTTGTGTGTGAAAAAGCTTGCATAAACTGACGCATTTGTTAAAAAAAGCGCTAATTTTATTTTGTTCCATCTTATTCAAAAAACTTTCAGAAGAAAACTGGACTGTCTAAAAATATGATAAACCCCCTGAAGGAAACCTTGTGGGGTCTACTTGTGTGAATGAAGTCATTTATGGGGTGATTCTAATGTTTCAGCAGCATTACGCCCCCAAGAAAACAGTATGCTGCTATAAAATCAAATGCAAAATTCCTGGACCAAAAAGCCTCCTTTTATGCCAAGCCCTGGCACATGCCCGCACAGTGAATAAGGCACACATATTTGGTATCCCCATGCACGGGAGAAGTGAAAGAATGTGAAAGGAGATGAATTTTGTCCGTGGTCTATGCCGTATGTGAAAAATACTAGCCTAAACTGACGCATTTGCTAAAAAATAGCTGATTTTTTTTTTGTTCCATCTTATTCAAGAAACTTTCAGAAGATAACTGGACTTGCTAAAAATATGATAAACCCCTTGAAGGAAACCTTGTGGGGTCTACTTGTGTGAATGAAGTCATTTATGGGGTGCTTCTATTGTTTCAGCAGCATTACGCCCCCCAGAAAACAGTACGCTGCTATAAAATCAAATGCAAAATTCCTGGACCAAAAAGGCCAAAAAGCCTCCTTTTATGCCAAGCCCTGGCACATGCCCGCACAGTGAATAAGGCACACATATTTGGTATCCCCATGCACGGGAGAAGTGGAAGAATGCGAAAGGAGATTAATTTTGTCCGTGGTCCATACCGTGTGTGAAAAATGCTATCATAAACTGACGCAATTGCTAAATTTTTGCATTTTTTTCCAATTTTGCCCACTTTAGAGAAAAAAAAAAAAATGATATATACTGACAAATGCCACTAAAACAAAGCCCTATCTGTCCTTTAAAAAGAGTGTAAAATTCAAAGATGAACTTTATTCACCTGCAGAGTTATAGTCATCTAAAGAAGCGCATAGCAAAATTGTCAAATTTGCTCTGGTCATTTAGCTGTAAAACAGCCTAGTCCTTAAAGGGAATGTGTTGCCAGAAAAACATGTTTTTTTTTAAAAAATTAAACATTTAGTGTGTGGGTGATTAAACATTGTTAAAAAATTTTTTATTTTTTTGCACGAGTCCATGTAATATTATAAATTATTTCTAATTTATAATACTACCCATTTTTGGTCACTAGATGGAGCTGTTCCCAAAATTGCAGCATTGCAACATTGGGTTAAAAGCCCTCGCTCTAGTGAGCTCTCCGCATCCCCCCCTCCTTTATCCTGGCTAGTGCCGGGATAAACGAGGGGTTTGAAAGGTTTAACCTCCTACACTGTGTGTCGCCATTTTTTGAGGTAACCCACAGTGTAGTAGGTTTACATACAGTAGTAAACACACACAAACACTAACATACATTGAAATCTCTTACCTGCTCCTGCCGCCGCGGCTCCCTCCGGCCCGTCCGCTCCCTTTGCTGCCGCTGTTCCATGTGCACAAGTCCGGAAGCCGCGACCGGAAGTAGTAATATTACTGTCCGGCCGCGACTTCCGGTCCACAGGAAAATGGCGCCGGACGGCGCCAATTTCGAATAGGACTGTGTGGGAGCGGCGCATGCGCAGTTCCCACACAGACGCCGTACACGGCAGTCAATGGGACGGGAGCCGTTCGCTGTCCCTATGGGACTGTGGCTGCCGTGTTCCATGTCTGTGTGTGTCGTTAATCGACACACACAGAAATGGAACAAAAAATGGCAGCCCCCATAGGGAAAAAAAAGTGTAAAAATAAGAAACAGTAAAACACAAACACACAAATGAAAATAAACGTTTTTATTAAAGCACTAACATCTTTAACATATAAAAAAATTATTTGTGATGACACTGTTCCTTTAACCGGTTAAAGTTAAAGCTCCTATGAATATAGAGTTGATGGGCTGAAACGGTTGATCACAAAGAGCTGTCAATGCTACATTTAGGTCCCAGGAAGACACTGATTTTTTTTTAGGGATGGTTTTAATTTAGAAACTGCCTGTGTACATCTTTTGATCTACCTATGTTCAGCTAGTGGAGTGTTGAAAAAATTATTCAGCGATGAAATTTGTACTTTTAGGGTACTAAGACTAAGTCCCTTTTTGAACCCTGCTTGTAGAAAATCTAGGATTTTTGCTATATTTGGCGAAAAAGCGTCTGGCCCTGGATTTCCATGCCAGGACCAGAATTTTTTCCAAATTTTATGGTAGATCTTTGAAGTTACCTATTTGTGGCTTAAAAGAATAGTTGAGATTACCTCTTCTGAAAGCCCATGGTTTCTCAGGATTTGCCTTTCAGCATCCATGCTGATAGGTGTAGAGCCTTCACTTCTTTTGTTTTGTAAATGTTTTTATTTGGTTTCAACAAATTTTAAGTATAACAAGAGGAGGGAACGGAGAAGGGGAACAGAGAAGAAGGGAAGACACAAATCAACATTGGTATTGTACATCTACATATCCAATACATAGTCGGACATCACACGAAGTAAGACCAGCAGATTCGTAAGGTCCAAATATAAGCAGTACAATAGTTCATCAGAAATATATGTAGATGCGTTCAACATATGCAACATAGAAATGAGATCTGTGAGTCATTAAGGTAGATATTGACAACGGGGGAGGGGGAGAGAGACTTATCTTATAGAGGAAGATGTGCGAGTCACTTATAGTCAGGCGAAAGGCTCAATTATTAGAGTAGTATAGTGGATGCAATTACACAACCGTTCAACAAAGGGTAATTGATGGAGCACCAGCTACCGACTGTTCAAGATACCATGTGATATCCTGGAAGCAGGTGTTACGTTTCTGTTTTATCCTGGGTGGGAGCGTGTCATAAAGGTTTCCCATAAGGAAAAAAATTGTTTAACTCGCGCTTCTTTGTACAGCGTAGCCTCCACCCAGTCCATCCTGAAAATATGAGAAAGCTTTTCCAAAAACATTTTCAGCGGTGGTGCCTGAGGCGAAAGCCATTCCTGTAGGATGGTCTTACGGGCTGCGCTAGAAACGATAAATAGTAATTTTTAGGCGTTTCAAGCGCACGGAGGAGTGTCTGAGTCCAAAATACCAAAAATTGCCCAAGAAGGGGAGAGCGGCACAAAATTAACTAAGTGTTGTAAGGCTTCAACTCTTTTCCAAAATTGGCAGATAATGGGGCAGCCCCAAAAACAGTGATAGAGGTCAGTGTTCATTTCAGAACATTTGGGGCAAGCTGATGTGGGAATTCTGCCCATTAACAAGCTTCTCATTAGGGATATGTAGGCTCTATGGACAATCTTCAGTGCCATATCCCAGTAGGATGCTGACGGGAGAAATCTCGATGCGGTGTATAAACTATCCATCATATCTTTGATGGATAGTGTGGGAAAATGTTGTAGCCAGGAATGTGCACCTGTTGCGGGGTTTGATGTAATCAATAGGAGATCTCAGGAAATTATAATACAACGATATTATTTTCTCTTGCTATTTTTAGTTTTGAGAATTAGGTTAACCACCAGGTCCTGTGAGGGATCAGGAGAGATCTGGTGTATGATTTTTCTAACGTAACTAGCGTTACTCCCAGCGAGTAAATATTGAGCCTTCACTTCTTGATAAAACGAGGGGCCCTGGGAGAGAAGGTCCCTTTTTACCGGGAGTATGATCGAGTCTTCCGAAGCCAACTGTCTCAGGATTGGGAAACAGCTCATTTTTGGCCAGTATGGAAGAATTATAATTGGGTTTGTTAATTCCTTGAGCCTTCCTTCATACCACTGGAATTGTGAATGATCGCCACTATGTATATTTGTGTGCTTGCAAAAATTATTATTATTCTTACATAAAGCTTCTCAGTATATTATATTCTGCTATAATGCTATGTAGTATGATAAGATGGCACAAGATGGCGCCGGAGCATGAGACAACGCCCTGGAATGTGAAAAAAGCAAGATGAAGTTTTAACCCACAAACTTCTATAAACTTACAGAACAAATAAGAAAAGGGCATGTTTGAACAAGAACCAATTAGCACCTTGGAGGTGTCACAAGATCATATACTGATAATTGACGCCATTTTTGCTATATAAGTTTTGCATTGTTTTAAATAAAGTTGTTGTGCTCCTATCTCATCGAGAGAGGATATTCTACCTGAGCTCTGCTTCTGGTGTAATTCTTCCCGCGCTACTCGGTGAAAACCAGGCTGACTAACTGGGAACGAGGATCTAAAACTTCACGGATGGCGCCCAACGTGGGGCTGTATTGGCCACTGACCGGTCCATCCCATGACCTGACGTTTACATCGTCCTGATCGATCCGGGGACACTCACCGAGCTTGATCACCTTTAGGATACAGTAAGTTGCTAATAATATCGACATCTTACTTGTTGTTCGTGAGTGTTTCTGCAAATTGTAACGGATTGTGTTAGTCAGTCTGGGGGGGAGAGTCTGAACAACAGAGACTATGTTAGTTGGCATACAATCCTAAGGACCTAGTGTAAAGAACTGTTGTTTCCCTTTAAATCAGCCTGTAGGTAAAATATAAATTCAAGATAAAGAAAAGACTAGTAATATTTGCGAAAATAACACACGAGAGATAGCTTTTAGAGGTAAGAGGTAAAACCTATAGATAGTATTAGTGGTAGGATTAGTGGTAGGATTTAGTGGTAGGAGGTATAACCTGAATCAATTTAGTGGTAGGATCAGTGGTAGGGGGTTCAAAACCCAAAGTTAGTGGTAGCATCAGTGATAGGGGATTCAAAACCCAAAGTTAGTGGTAGCATCAGTGGTAGGGGGTTCAAAACCCAAAGTTAGTGGTAGCATCAGTGGTAGGGGGTTCAAAACCCAAAGTTAGTGGTAGGATCAGTGGTAGGGGATTCAAAACCCAAAGTTAGTGGTAGGGACGTGTAGGGACGATAGAAGTCCTAAAAAGTGTGTTTAAAACTGGCCCAGCTACATTAACTCCTGCCATTCCAGAGTCCCTGCTCAGGGCCACCATCAGGGGGGTACTGGGGGTACTGCAGTGAGGGGCCCGGCATAAATTTAAAAAAAAGGGGCCCGAACTCTGCCGCTGGAATTAATATACTCACGGCAGTGTGGCTCTTACGATTTCATTTCGGTGAAAGGAACAGGTCCCATCACGAAGCAGGGGCCCGTTCATTACATCAGAATAAAACCGTAAGGGCCCGCTGGAGAGTGAGATGTGCCCGCCCCTCCTCCTCCACAACAGCGTGACAGCGTGTGGGGAGGAGAAAAGGGGTGGAGACATCACAGCAGCGGGAGTTATGAGCTCAGCCTCGGAGGATACGTCCAGCAGCAGCAGTCGTCGTCGTCTTCTTCTTCAGACACAGTGAGTACTAAGTTGTGTCTGTGTCCGGCTGCTGCTGCCCGGAGTCTCCTGAAAAAATCTCCTCCTACCCCCATAGAAAGTAAATATCTTACCCACGTCTGTATTATGTTAACACCACAGCATAGGATTGTTATCAGCTCTACAGCTCTTATCTCCCGTCCTGTGTAACATGTGACAATAAACCTGTCTTCTCCCTCTGTTTACACAGGACAGGAGAAAAGAGCCGTGGTAGAGCTGATAGTGATACAATCCTATGCTGCAGTGTAAACTAATACAGACGTGGGGAAGAGTTTTGCTTTCTATGGGGAGGGGATAGAGTTAGATGATAATGGGGCAGGGAGATGATAATGGGGGCAGGGAGATGATAATGGGGGCAGGGAGATGATAATGGGGGCAGGGAGATGATAATGGGGCAGGGAGATGATAATGGGGCAGGGAGATAATAATGGGGGCAGGGAGATGGTAATGGGGCAGGGAGATGATAATGGGGGCAGGGAGATGATAATGGGGCAGGGAGATGATAATGGGGCAGGGAGATGATAATGGGGGCAGGGAGATGATAATGGGTGCAGGCAGATGATAATGGGGGCAGGGAGATAATAATGGGGCAGGGAGATGATAATGGGGCAGGGAGATGATAATGGGACAGGGAGATGATAATGGGGCAGGGAGATGATAATGGGGCAGGGAGATGATAATGGGGGCAGGGAGATGATAATGGGGCAGAGAAACGATAATGGGGCAGGGAGATGATAATGGGGGTGGGGAGATGATAATGGGGGCGGGGAGATGATAATGGGGGCAGGGAGATGATAATGGGGGCAGGGAGATGATAATGGGGCAGGGAGATGATAATGGGGCAGGGAGATGATAATGGGGGCAGGGAGATGATAATGGGGCAGGGAGATGATAATGGGGGCAGAGAGATGATAATGGGGTAGGGAGATGATAATGGGGCAGGGAGATGATAATGGGGGCAGGGAGATGATAATGGGGGCAGGGAGATGATAATGGGGGCAGGGAGATGATAATGGGGGCAGGGAGATGGCATTGGGTAGGGAGGGAAATGATGGTAGAGTGGGAAGGAGATAATAATGGAGGGAGGATGGCACTTGAGTAGGGATGCACGATGCATCAAAACTTAGATACGGTTTCGATACCGTGCACCCCTAAACAGTTCGATACCGTTATTTCATGTATTTCGATACTAAGCTGTGAGAGCGGGGCTGCGGCTGTGTAATACAGTTACGGCCCCGCTCCTGAGTCCTGATAACAAGTGCGCAGGGTCAGGATGATGCGATGCGGCCAGCGCTGCACTAATGAGCGGCGGCACTTAAAACAGAACATGGCAGGCGCACTGAAAAACACCCCCACATGTTCTGTCTTCAGTGCCTGAACCGCCGCTCTTTACTGCAGCGCCGGCCGCATCTCCTCGTGCTGATGGGCAATGGTTGTATTACACAGCCGCAGTCCCACTCTATGAAGACAGAGTTCAGAGAAAGCTCTCATCTGCGCCGCTATTCCCCTGAATGCTGCGATCACAGCGGACCGCAGCATTCAGGGGAAAATGAGAAGGGGGGATGCCCCTTGGATCACGTCACAGGAATCCCTGTGACGCGATTGAGGGACATACCATATATGGGCAGACAGCCCAGGGTCCATTGAAGGACGCCAGGGCTGTATTACCATATTTCCTGTTGTTAGGGCATACTCAGGTCTTTCCTAACAACTGCCTGTGTATTATCCGTATATAGATATATACCAGTACATTAAAGTTTAAAAATAAAGTAAAAACATAAAGTAATGTTAAATTTAAAAAAAATACTCATACGCCTTTTTTTTACAAAACACATTAAAATAAGTCTCAATACATAAAATATACACATTCAGTATTGGCGATGCCGTAATAACCTGCACAACTATTTTTTTTGCGTCATTTATGATGTGTACGCTGTAAAAAATAAAATAAAAACTTCTTTCACTTATTAATGTGGGGCACGAGGTGTGATGAATTTAACCTCCATGTGCCTCACATTAATAGTAATTAACCCCAACATGTACCTTACACATTAACCCATTATAATTGAGGAACATGATGGGGTTAATTACTATTAATGTGAGGCACACGGAGGTTAACTTTACCATCACACCTCGCGCCTCACATCCGAAATGGAAGAACTGTTTTGTCTTTTTATTACTGTTGGCAAAGTATCGCTTCGTTATCGAAATCGCAATACTACACAAAGTATCGGGACCGAAGTCCAAATTCTGGTATCGTGACATCCCTCCACTGGAGGAGGCATTATACAATGGGGGGGGGGGGGGGGTAATAATTGGGTGAAAAGTGATGATATCTGAAGGGAGGGGAGAAATTATAAATGGGGAGGGGTAGAGGAAGGAGAGAGTATACCTGGGTAGGGGGAGAAAGCTTATACCGGAGGCATAGTTAGCAACAGTCCTGAATTTGCAGGGACTGTCCTGAATCTACAGAGGCAGTCCTGGCAAATTACAGTCCCAGACGTGTCTCAGCCACTGCCATATTGAATTGTATCTGCGTCCACAGGATGCAGATACAATTGAATACTATGGCAGAGCAGGAAAGTATCAACTTCCTGCTCTGCCATACACCCATCCAGGAGCGGACTCCCCGGCCAGAGAGTTGCCGACACTCTGGCCGGGGATTCCTCTCCTAGAGGTAGCCCCTGAGGTCACTGTCCATATATGGACAGTGAGGTCAGGGTCTCCTCCTGGACTGGAATCCCCTGTAGAGTGCCACACAACCCTGTAGTAAGCGCCGAACTTACAACCCTGTAGATAGCACCCCCCCTCTAGATAGCGCCACACACACACACACTCCCCTGTAGATAGTGCCACACACTGCCCCCTGTAGATAGTGCCACACACTGCCCCTTGTAGATAGCACCACACAATCCCATGTAGATAGCGCCACACACCCCTGTAGATAGCACCACACACACCCCCTGTAGATAGCGCCACACCCACCCCTGTAGATAGTGTCACACACACCCCTGTAGATAGCGCTACACACAGCCCCCTGTAGATAGCGCCACACACAGCCCCATGTAGATAGCGCCACACACAGCCCTGTACATAGTGCCACACACACCCCAGTACATGGTGCCACACACTCCCTGTAGATAGTGCCACACACCTCCCCTGTAGATAGCGCCAAACACAGCCGCCTGTAGATAGCGCCACACACAACCCCCTGTAAATAGCTCCACACACTGCCCCCTGTAAATAGCGCTCCACACCCTGTAGATAGCGCCACACACACCCCCCTGTAGATAGTGCCACACACCCCCCTGTAGATAGTGCCACACACACAGCCCCCTGTAGATAGCACCACACACAACCCCCTGTAAATAGCTCCACACACAGCCCCCCCTGTAAATAGCTCCACACACAGCCCCCCTGTAGATAGCTCCACACACAGCCCCCCTGTAGATAGCGCCACACACACTCCCCTGTAGATAAAAGTCTAAATGCTAAACTCTGGCCACAGGTAGGGTTCTGGTGGAAAGGTATCTGAATTACCTAACAGGTCTGGTCTAGGATCTGAATTTTTTTCTGGTTTGGTGTCTGAATTAATTTTGTTGTATGGTTTTTACACAGATAACGTGTGTGCAGCGTGTGAAGAGAATGCAAAAGCATCATCCAGGCATGCCCATGGCGGTGGGAGATCTTAGGGACTACATTTTGGTGAGTCACTCTGCTGTGTATAGGGCTTCAGTGCAACGATTTTTGTTTATATTGCCCTCCTACACACTGACAGATTCTTTACACACACACACACACACGCACGCACGCACGCAAACACACACACACACACACACACACACACACTTTCCCTTTTTGCCCCCCACAGAGCCGCTGTCTCTTCCCTGTCACTCCACAGAGCCCCTGTGAGGTTGCGTCTCCCGCCCCCCCCCCCTGGCTACCACTGCTACTTTCAGTTCTCCCAGCCCTGGCACTTAGTCTCTCCCATTTGCCCTCCGACACCCACCTCCTGTCTCTGCCCTGCTCCTCCAAAGTGTTTTCTTTTTAATGTGCCCTACCTCCCGCCCCTTTACATTTCACCCCCCCCCCCTCCTAATAACGAGGGGGGCGGGGGCCCAGACTCATTGGCAGTATGGGGCCCAGAAATTCCTGATGGCATTCCAGTCCCTGCTATGCAATCTCCTTAGTATGGCAAGTATGCCGAACACTGAAAAAGCCCCAAGTACCCCTCCCCTGGGGTTGGCAGAGATCCCCAAAAAACTATGAGTCCAAGATAAGATAAATGTGGGAGTTTTAAATGTGCCGCCCGTACAAGTAAAGACGCTGCTATAGAAAGGATATTAACTCCTTACTGAAAAACAATCTCATAGTGCCCATAATCTCGCCTTTCAATACTCCTCTTTACCCAGTAAAGAAAAAAACACCGCCCGGTCAACCTGTACAGTAGCGGATGGTACACGAATTGCGGGCTAAAAATACTGTGAAATCATTAATACACCACAAGTGCCCGACCCACATAAGGAGGGACTGTCACAGGTATAATCCACATCCCCCGCTCAGCCAGGTCCCGGCACTGCAATATATCTCACAGGTATAACCCACATCCCCCGCTCAGCCAGGTCCCGGCACTGCAATGTATCTCACAGGTATGGACTTAGCCAATGCTTTCTTCTCCATCCCGCTGGATAAAGAGTGCCAGCAGTATTTTGCATTTACACATAGGGGGAGACAATATGCTTGAGTAGTGCTGCCACAGGGTGCCGCAAACTCCCCTGATATCTTCTCACGCACCATGAAAGATATTCTGGACACCTGGCAGCCCCCAATCAGTCCTCAGTTCTACTACAATATGTAGATGATTTGTTACTTTGTAGTGAGAGTCTGGAGAAGAGTGAAGCAGATTCTAAATCACTATTAATGTTCCTAGAAGAAATTGGCTGTAAAGCGAGCACAAGCTGCAATTATGTGCCAAAACAGTGGTTTCCTTGGTCACTGTATTTCCCAAGGTATGAAACACTTAACCCCTAACAAGCTGGAAATCAGACAGAAACACCCAGTCCCTAGGAACCCCAAACAATTGAGGACTTTCCTGGGTTTAATAGGGTACTGCAGAGCCTGGATCAGGGATGCCTCTGCTATGATGCAACCATTATATGACGGCCTCACCGCTGACCCATTTATACTGTCACCTGAGGCAATTGACAATTTTCACTCCCTGAAGCTGTCCCTGACTACAAGGCCAGCACTGGGACTTACTGACTACAATAAGCCATTGACTCTGTTCTGCCATGAACAGGCAGGCCATGCCTCTGGAGTATTAGCCCAAGATCATGGAGGCCAGATGCGATCACTTGCTTATTACTCCCTTGCTCTTGATCCCATTGTACTAGAATCCCCGGCCTGTATACGCGCTGTCTCAGCAGCAGCAGCTTTACTGGATAAAGCAACAAATATTGTTCTCCAACATGACATTATTGTGCAAGTCCCACACGCAGTGCAAGAAATGATGAACACAGTCAAGACAAAACACTTATCAGTTACAAGACTTACTAAAACTGAACTTCCTCTTCTGTCCCTTAATGTGACCATCAAACGTTGTGTTGTTCTGAATCCAACTACACTCCTGCCCCTAAATTCTGAACAAAAGGGGGAGGGGTGGGGGCACAGGGACATGGCACCCCCTTATTGGAGTGGGGGGACAGGGACATGGACACCCCCTTATTTTTCAACTATCCACTGATGATGAACTATTTAATTTTGAATATAAATATGACTGTCAAAGCCTAGTGGATATGGAATCAAACGGCATAACCAATATATTTGATGTTGCTCTGATTAACCCCGATGCTGAGTATTTTGTAGATGGATCTCAATATTGGAGCGAAGATAAAGGACATTTCCTCACCGGGTATGCCGTGGTCCACAATGGATGGCCAGAAGCTTTTCCAGTGGCTAAAGCAAATGCAGATACCACAGCAAAGACACTGATAGCGGAGTTAGTTTGCCGCTATGGAGTACCAGAGACAAGTGACAGAGGTACTGACTTTACCCAAGAACTATTAAGGAACATATTAAAAAGCCTTGGGATAGAACAAGCATTTCACACTCCCGATTACCCACAAAGCACTGGTAAGGTAAAAAGACTAAATGGAACTTTGAAATTAAAAATCCAGAAGGCCATAAATGAAACTTCATTACCGTGGACACAATGTCTACCCCTGGCTTTATACTCTGTAAGAACCGCACCAAGAGGGAAGGATAAACTTTCTCCCTAGAAAATATTGTTTGGAAATATGCCAAAGACAGGACTGTATTTCCCTCAGCAGTTACAAAGCATTATGACAACATGACCACATACTGGGCTGCCCTACACAAACAACTGGAGAGGACACATAAACTAATCCTTTCTTCTATCCCAGATCCAAACTTTCTTTTTTCAGGTACCCACTCACTACAACCTGAAGACTGGTGGTAACAAAGATACACAACAGGAGCAGTCTAGAGCCAAGGTACAGCCAACCAGTAGAAGTACAGCCGGTCACCGCCACATCAGTGAAGCTCCAAGGACCAGCCAATCAGATACATGCAAGCCATTGTAAAAAGCTTATCAGCCCAGACGTTGTCTTGATCGATAATGTTGCCCCTCGTGGGGACGATCACTCAAGTTCTCAAGGAGGAAGTGGACAATAAATTCATAAAATATCATCAAATTATAACAGCATTAACAAACTTATCTGATTGTTGGATATGCACACACAGTCCCATAAGCTCAAAATCCATGCCATACATGGCTGTGCCCCTTAGGGTATGTGCACACACACTAATTACGTCCGTAATTGACGGACGTATTTCGGCCGCAAGTACCGGACCGAACACAGTGCAGGGAACCGGGCTCCTAGCATCATACTTATGTACGATGCTAGGAGTCCCTGCCTCTCTGCAGGACAACTGTCCCGTACTGTAATCGTGTTTTCAGTACGGGACAGTAGTTCCACGGAGAGGCAGGGACTCCTAGCATCGTACATAAGTATGATGCTAGGAGCCCGGCTCCCTGCACTGAGTTCGGTCCACTACTTGCGGCCGAAATACGTCCGTCAATTACGGACGTAATGAGTGTGTGTGCACATACCCTTAGTGTGAAAGAACTTCTTAACACTACATGTTAGGATTCCTCAAAAGGTAAAGGATAACATAAAAAGGTATACATGGTCTAATAGCAGTGTCCCTTACCCATAGCAGGATGGATGGAGGATCCCTGCTGGCAGGTAAATCTAACCCTGATACCTGGTAAGGCACTGATTCTCACACAAAAGGAAAATGGAACATGTGTCCCTAAAAAATGTCACTAAAACACTGACACTAGGTGAGATCCCCATAAAAGACATAAAGATAAGCTTCAATAAAACCCAACATTTACCGGTTTATTTGCTTATATTCTCTGTATGAAGTTACATTATAAATGATTAAGTAGGATGCCGAATTACTTTGTTTGATTTAGTTTAAGGGCCTGACATTGTTATTGTATGTACTTGGAACAACTTTTATATTACGTAGATGATATCACCAAATTAGTATTTATTTTAACAATTGACAAGGGTTGGGGGTCCCCGGCAAGTGCCAGTAAAAATGAACTAAAAGACTTTTAACACGATGAACTCCATTACTGAGATGCGGCAGGTGCAGCCGGAGCCAGTACAACGCGTTTGTCATGAACTGACGGCAGTGTCACAATTCCAAGCAGCCGCCCAGACAAGTAACTTACCGGAGGAAAAAAACAGATACGGAGGGTTTGTGGTGGTCACAATAAAACTCCACTAATCCGTCTACGTGGGAACTCACCCCAGGCTCATAGCACGAGGTGTTATGTACAGCCCGGTGACGTAAACTAAAAGAGACGGTGTCTGACAGATGAGAAGGACCAAACCAAGTCCTGATGACATCAGCAAAGATCAAAGTAAAGACCAAAGACCTTAGTGAATTTGTCAGCAGTATCAAATGTTTTAATCAAAAGACAGGAGAAGAAGAGGACGATGATGTACAGGACTTGTCAATACACTGGTGGGACCCCATACCCTAACCGGACATTGGTGATGGCATCATATTAGTTGTGGCCCTATTGATATATTGTTTAAGTTTTATAATCATAATATATAATTTCTGTAATTTAATATGAGGAAAGGGGGGTACCAGATGAATTCAAAGCACATGATCTAGTGGCAGCAGGGTTTGAACCTAAACTCCCAATAATTACAGTGAACAAGAATGTAGATTGGATAAATTATCTTTGTTACAACGAACAACGCTATGCCAATTACACTCGTGACGCATTACATTACATTACACATATATCCACATTACACACTTACACATATATACACATTACACACATACATATATCCACATTACACACTTACATATATCCACATTACACACATACATATATCCACATTACACACATACCTATATCCACATTACACACTTACACATATATCCACATTATACACTTACACATATATACACATTACACACTTACATATATTCACATTACACACTTACAAATATATACACATTACACACATACTATATCCACATTACACACTTACACATATATCCACATTACACACTTACACATATATACACATTACACACTTACACATATATCCACATTACACACATACATATATCCACATTACACACTTACACATATATTCACATTACACACTTACATATATCCACATTACACACTTACACATATATACACATTACACACTTGCACATATATACACATTACACACTTACATATATCCACATTACACACATACATATATCCACATTACACACATTACACACTTACATATATCCACATTACACACTTACACATATATACACATTACACACTTGCACATATATACACATTACACACTTACATATATCCACATTACACACATACATATATCCACATTACACACTTACACATATATACACATTACACACTTACACATATATCCACATTACACACTTACACATATATCCACATTATACACTTACATATATCCACATTACACACATACATATATCCACATTACACACTTACACATATATACACATTACACACTTACATATATTCACATTACACACTTACACATATATACACATTACACACTTACATATATCCACATTACACACTTACACATATATCCACATTACACACTTACACATATATCCACATTACACACATACATATATCCACATTACACACTTACACATATATTCACATTACACACTTACATATATCCACATTACACACTTACACATATATACACATTACACACTTACACATATATCCACATTACACACTTACACATATATACACATTACACACATACATATATCCACATTACACACTTACACATATATTCACATTACACACTTACATATATCCACATTACACACTTACACATATATACACATTACACACTTACACATATATACACATTACACACATACATATATCCACATTACACACTTACATATATTCACATTACACACATACATATATACACATTACACACATACATATATACACATTACACACTTACATATATATCCACATTACACACATACATATATACACATTACACACATACATATATCCACATTACACACTTACATATATCCACATTACACACATACACATATATCCACATTACACACTTACACATATATACACATTACACACATACTATATCCACATTACACACTTACACATATATCCACATTACACACTTACACATATATACACATTACACACTTACATATATTCACATTACATATATACACATTACACACTTACATATATTCACATTACACACATACATATATACACATTACACACATACATATATACACATTACACACTTACATATATATCCACATTACACACATACATATATACACATTACACACTTACATATATATCCACATTACACACATACATATATACACATTACACACTTACACACATATATCCACATTACACACTTACACATATATACACATTACACACATACATATATCCACATTACATACTTACACATATATACACATTACACACTTACACATATATCCACATTACATACTTACACATATATCCACATTACACACTTACATATATCCACATTACACACTTACACATATATACACATATATACATCTGATTAACCCCGATGCTGAGTATTTTGTAGATGGATCTCAATATTGGAGCGAAGATAAAGGACATTTCCTCACCGGGTATGCCGTGGTCCACAATGGATGGCCAGAAGCTTTTCCAGTGGCTAAAGCAAATGCAGATACCACAGCAAAGACACTGATAGCGGAGTTAGTTTGCCGCTATGGAGTACCAGAGACAAGTGACAGAGGTACTGACTTTACCCAAGAACTATTAAGGAACATATTAAAAAGCCTTGGGATAGAACAAGCATTTCACACTCCCGATTACCCACAAAGCACTGGTAAGGTAAAAAGACTAAATGGAACTTTGAAATTAAAAATCCAGAAGGCCATAAATGAAACTTCATTACCGTGGACACAATGTCTACCCCTGGCTTTATACTCTGTAAGAACCGCACCAAGAGGGAAGGATAAACTTTCTCCCTAGAAAATATTGTTTGGAAATATGCCAAAGACAGGACTGTATTTCCCTCAGCAGTTACAAAGCATTATGACAACATGACCACATACTGGGCTGCCCTACACAAACAACTGGAGAGGACACATAAACTAATCCTTTCTTCTATCCCAGATCCAAACTTTCTTTTTTCAGGTACCCACTCACTACAACCTGAAGACTGGTGGTAACAAAGATACACAACAGGAGCAGTCTAGAGCCAAGGTACAGCCAACCAGTAGAAGTACAGCCGGTCACCGCCACATCAGTGAAGCTCCAAGGACCAGCCAATCAGATACATGCAAGCCATTGTAAAAAGCTTATCAGCCCAGACGTTGTCTTGATCGATAATGTTGCCCCTCGTGGGGACGATCACTCAAGTTCTCAAGGAGGAAGTGGACAATAAATTCATAAAATATCATCAAATTATAACAGCATTAACAAACTTATCTGATTGTTGGATATGCACACACAGTCCCATAAGCTCAAAATCCATGCCATACATGGCTGTGCCCCTTAGGGTATGTGCACACACACTAATTACGTCCGTAATTGACGGACGTATTTCGGCCGCAAGTACCGGACCGAACACAGTGCAGGGAACCGGGCTCCTAGCATCATACTTATGTACGATGCTAGGAGTCCCTGCCTCTCTGCAGGACAACTGTCCCGTACTGTAATCGTGTTTTCAGTACGGGACAGTAGTTCCACGGAGAGGCAGGGACTCCTAGCATCGTACATAAGTATGATGCTAGGAGCCCGGCTCCCTGCACTGAGTTCGGTCCACTACTTGCGGCCGAAATACGTCCGTCAATTACGGACGTAATGAGTGTGTGTGCACATACCCTTAGTGTGAAAGAACTTCTTAACACTACATGTTAGGATTCCTCAAAAGGTAAAGGATAACATAAAAAGGTATACATGGTCTAATAGCAGTGTCCCTTACCCATAGCAGGATGGATGGAGGATCCCTGCTGGCAGGTAAATCTAACCCTGATACCTGGTAAGGCACTGATTCTCACACAAAAGGAAAATGGAACATGTGTCCCTAAAAAATGTCACTAAAACACTGACACTAGGTGAGATCCCCATAAAAGACATAAAGATAAGCTTCAATAAAACCCAACATTTACCGGTTTATTTGCTTATATTCTCTGTATGAAGTTACATTATAAATGATTAAGTAGGATGCCGAATTACTTTGTTTGATTTAGTTTAAGGGCCTGACATTGTTATTGTATGTACTTGGAACAACTTTTATATTACGTAGATGATATCACCAAATTAGTATTTATTTTAACAATTGACAAGGGTTGGGGGTCCCCGGCAAGTGCCAGTAAAAATGAACTAAAAGACTTTTAACACGATGAACTCCATTACTGAGATGCGGCAGGTGCAGCCGGAGCCAGTACAACGCGTTTGTCATGAACTGACGGCAGTGTCACAATTCCAAGCAGCCGCCCAGACAAGTAACTTACCGGAGGAAAAAAACAGATACGGAGGGTTTGTGGTGGTCACAATAAAACTCCACTAATCCGTCTACGTGGGAACTCACCCCAGGCTCATAGCACGAGGTGTTATGTACAGCCCGGTGACGTAAACTAAAAGAGACGGTGTCTGACAGATGAGAAGGACCAAACCAAGTCCTGATGACATCAGCAAAGATCAAAGTAAAGACCAAAGACCTTAGTGAATTTGTCAGCAGTATCAAATGTTTTAATCAAAAGACAGGAGAAGAAGAGGACGATGATGTACAGGACTTGTCAATACACTGGTGGGACCCCATACCCTAACCGGACATTGGTGATGGCATCATATTAGTTGTGGCCCTATTGATATATTGTTTAAGTTTTATAATCATAATATATAATTTCTGTAATTTAATATGAGGAAAGGGGGGTACCAGATGAATTCAAAGCACATGATCTAGTGGCAGCAGGGTTTGAACCTAAACTCCCAATAATTACAGTGAACAAGAATGTAGATTGGATAAATTATCTTTGTTACAACGAACAACGCTATGCCAATTACACTCGTGACGCATTACAGGGATTGGCAGACCAGTTAGGGCCCACTACAATTGTGGCTTACCAAAATAGGTTAGTGTTAGATATGGTTCTAGCCAAGAAAGGAAGTGTATGCGCTATGGTAAAAGGAGTTTACTGTACATACATTCCCGATAACACCGGCCCTAACAGTAAAACTACTATGGCAATTAAAAAAACTGGAGAACTTGTCAGCTAAACTTAAGCAGAATTCTGGAATAAATAATCCTTGGGACCAGTATTTCAAATGGTTTTCCGACTGGAAGAGTGCCCTTGCACAAGTAGAGGTCATTATTTTAATAATAATCGTTATTTTTTTTGGTAATAGCAGGTTGTGTAGTTCCTTGTGTAAGAAAACTTATCACAAAGACTGTTGACCAGGCGATTCCCGATGTTGCTTTAACCCCTTAAGGACACAGCCTGTTTTGGCCTTCAGGACACAGCCAATTTTTTCAAATCTGACATGTTTCACTTTATGTGGTAATAACTCCGGAATGCTTTTACCTATCCAAGCGATTCTGAGATTGTTTTCTCGTGACACATTGGACTTTATGTTACTCGCAAAATTTGCTCGATACATTAAGTATTTAATTGTGAAAAACACCAAAATTTAGTGAAAAATTGCAAAAATTAGCATTTTTCTAAATTTATATGTATCAGCTTGTAAGACTGATGGTAATACCACACAAAATTGTTGCTAATTAACATCACCCATATGTCTACTTTAGATTGGCATCGTTTTTTGAACATCCTTTTATTTTTCTATGACATCACAAGGCTTAGAACTTTAGCAGCAATTTCTCACATTTTCAAGAAAATTTCAAAAGGCTATTTTTACAGGGGCCAGTTCAGTTGTGAAGTGGATTTTAGGGCCTTATATATTAGAAACCCTCGATAAGTCACCCCATTTTAAAAACTTCACCCCTCAAAGTATTCAAAACAGCATTTAGAAAGTTTCTTAACCCTTTAGATGTTTCACAGGAATTAAAACAAACTAGATGTGAAATGTTCACATTTCTTTTTTTTTTTGCAGAAATTCATTTTTCATCTATTTTTTTTGTAACACAGAAAGTTTTACCAGAGAAACGCAACTCAATATCTATTGCCCAGATTCTGCAGTTTTTAGAAATACCCCACATGTGGCCCTAGTGCACTTATTGACTGCAGCACCGGCCTCAGAAGCAAAGGACCACCTAGAGGATTTTGGGGCCTCCTTTTTATTAGAAAATATTTTAGGCTCCATGTCGGGTCTGAAAGGCTCTTGCGGCACCAAAACAGTGGAAATCCCCCAAAAGTGACACCATTTTGGAAACTATACCCCTTGAGGAAATTATCTAGGGGTATAGTGAGCATTTTGAGCCCGCAGGTTTTTTGGAGAAATTATTGGAAGTAGGCCGTGAAAATGAAAATCTACATTCTTTCAAAGAAAATGTAGGTTTAGCTAATTTTTTCTAATTTCCACAAGGACTAAAAGGAGAAAATGCACCACTACATTTGTAAAGCAATTTCTCCCGAGTAAAACAATACCTCGCATGTGGTCATAAACGGCTTTTTGGACACACGGCGGAGCTTAGAAGGGAAAGAGCGCCATTTGGCTTTTGGAGCTCAAATTTAGCAGGAATGGTTTGCGGAGACCACGTCGCATTTGCAAAGCCCCTAAGGGACCAAAACAGTGAAAACACCAAAAAAGTGACTCCATTTAGGAAACTACACCCCTTGAAGAATCCATCTAGGGGTGTAGTGAGCATTTTGAACCCACAGGGGTTTCATAGATTTTATTAGAATTGGGCAGTGAAGATAAAAAAAAATCCTTTTTTTCCAATAAGACGTAGCTTTAGCTCAAAATTTTTCATTTTCTCAACAAATAAAGGAATAAAAGAACCCCAACATTTGTAAAGCAACTTCTCTGGAGTACGGCAATACCCCATTTGTGGTTATAAACTGCTGTTTGGGCACACGGCAAGGATCTGAAGAGAAGGAGTGCCATTTGGCTTTTGGAGCACAGATTTTGCTGGATTGGTTTCTTGACACCATGTCACTTTTGCAAAGCTCCTAAGGTGTCAGTACAGTGGAAACTACCCAAAAGTGACTCCATTCACAAAACTACACCCCTTGAGGAATTCATCTAGGGGTGTAGTGAGCATTTTGACCCCACAGGTGTTTCATAGATTTTATTAGAATTGGGCAGTGAAAATAAAAAAAATCCTTTTTCTTCAATAAGACGTAGTTTTAGCTGAAAATGTTTCATATTCTCAACAAATTAATGTAAAAGAGCACCACAACACTTGTAAAGCAACTTCTCCTGTGTACGGCAATACCACATATGTGGTCATAAACTGCTGTTTAGGCACAGAGTAGGGCACAGAAGGGAAGGAGCGCCATTTGGCTTTTGGAGTACAGATTTTGCTGGATTGGTTTCTGGGCGCTATGTCGCATTTGCAAAGTCCCTGTGGGACCAAAACAGTGGATCCCCCCCAGAAGTGACCCCATTTTGGAAACTACACCCCTCAAGGTATTCACCTAGGGGTGTAGTGAGCATATTAACCCCACAGGTGATTGGCAGAAATTGGTGTGCACGTGATGTTGCAGAGTGAAAATGTTTTTTCAAAAGATATGCCAATATGTGGCGCCCAGCTTGTGCCACTGGAGACACACACCCCAAAAATTGTTAAAAGGGTTCTCCCGGGTATGGCGATGCCATATATGTGGAAGTAAACTGCTGTTTGGGCACACTGTAGGGTTCAGAAGGGAGGTAGAGCCATTTGGCTTTTGGAGCGTGTATTTTGCTTGTAGTAGTTTTGTTTGGCGTCTTACTGGTGTTTCCGTTTATAATGTGGGGGTACATGTAAGGCGGGCGGAGTATATAAGGGGCATAGTCAGGTGGTATAGTGGGGTTAAAAAAAACAATAAAATAATCCATAGATGTGTGTTACGCTGTGATCGATCCTGTCTGCACAGGCCGGTGTGGCACTAATAAATGGTCTTTACTTATCCCCCTTTTGGTCCGCACTCCGCACCTTTGCAGTTTGGGGAATTTTGCTGGGAAAGTGTTGTCCTGGTATAATACGGGCACCGTCGCTTCCAGCGGATATGTTTGGGCCCTCCCCTTCCTGGATCCCTAATTTTAGGGGCCTTGATAATTCGCCACTTGAAACAGAAGAAATGTTCCCCTTGGGCCGGCACAACTGTATATTTTTATTTCCTGGCTTATTGGTGCCTTGACTAATTTTATTTTTTCATAGACGTAGTGGTATGAGGGCTGTTTTTTTTGTGTGACGAGCTGTAGTTTTTATTGGTACCATTTTGGGGTACACGCGACTTTTTGATCACTTGTTATCCTTTTTTTTTGGGAGGCAAGGTGACCAAAAAACAGCAATTCTGGCATATTTTTTTAGTTCTTTTTATACAGCGTTCGCCACGTGTTATAAATTACACGTTACCTTTATTCTGCGGGTCAGTACGATTCCGGTGATACCTAATTTATAGCACTTTTTTATGTTTTATAACTTTTTGCACAATAAAATAACTTTTGTAAAGAGAATGGATTTTTTCTGTCGCCAAGTTGTGAGAGCCATAACGGTTTTAAATTTTTCGTTGACGGAGCTGTATGAGGGCTTGTTTTTAGCGAGACGAGTTATAGTTTTTATAGGTACCATTTTTAGGTACATGCGACTTTTTGATCACTTTTTATTTCATTTTTTGGAAGACAAAGTGACCAAAAAATAGCAATTATTTCAGTATTTTTTAGTTATTTTTTTTACGGCGTTCACTGCGCTGGATAAATAACATAATATTTTTATAGTTCAGGTCGTTACGGTCGCAGCGATACCAAATATGTATGGCTTTATTATTTTTTTCAATAATAAATTACTTGATAAGGGAAAAAGGGCGATTGTGTTTTGTGTTATTATTTTAAACTTTTATTGTATTTTTTACAACTTTTATTTTTACTTTTTTGACACTTTTTTTGACACTTTTCTTTAGTCCCACTAGGGGACTTGAAGGTCCAACAGTTTGTTTGATGTTCAAATACATTGCACTACCTATGTAGTGCAATGTATTAGAACTGTCAGTTGTTCACTGACAGCAAGCCGATCAGGCTCCGCCTCTGGGCGGGGCCTAATCAGCTTACGTAATGGCAGACAGGAGTCCATTGTTAGGGCTCCTGTTGCCATGGTAGCAGTCGCCAGCCGTGCCATCGCGTGGCAAGGCTGCCGATTTGCTACAAACCTCTAGGATGCAGCGATCACAATGGATCGCTGCATCGAAGGGGTTAATGCCAGGAATCGGAGCTAGCTCCGGTTCCTGGCGATAGATCGGGGTGTCCGCTGTAACATACAGCGGACACCCACTGCTGATGACGCCGGCTCAGCTTCTGAGCCGGAAGCTGAGCCGGCGCCATCTTGCCGATGGTACCGGAAGCCTCCTGGGCCCCGCCGACGACGGGGCATAGGAGGATTCCGTTGCTGGCGGACCGGGAGGTAAGCATTAGCCCTCCGATCGCCTTTGCAGCCACCGGCAACCCAGCGATCACGTTGCTGGGGCGCCGGTGGCTAGAAACTCCTCACATGCTGCGATCGCTATTCAACGCAGCATGTGAGGGGTTAATCGGTCGGATCGGAGGCTAGCTCCAGTCCTGGCCGATACCTCAGGGTGCCAGCTGTAACATACAGCTGTCACCCGGCGGTGATGTCGCTGGCTCAGCTCCTGAGCCAGCTTCATCTCCATGACGTACAGTTACGTCGAGATGCGGGAACAGTCCATCTCCCATGACGTAACTGTACGTGATTTTGCGGGAAGGGGTTAACCTGCCTAGAGGAAAAAGATCTCTACACCGACACAGAATCCGCTATTCCCCTTAAAACAATTGTCTATTATCAGAACAATTAATCCAAAGGTAGGGAAAGTTAGGATCATTCAGGAACCAGGATAGTCCAGGTACAAAGGGGGGTCACTCATAAGGAGTGGCTCGTCTCAAACTGGTGAAGAAATCCAAAACCCCTACCCACCTGGTTCGAGTGATCAGTAGGTTGCTAAACTAATTCAGGGGCAGCAAGGGATGATAATAATAATTTTTAGGGGGGTCTGTGAAGGATCGCCACTGTATATTTGTGTGCTTGCAAAAATTATTATTATTCTTACATAAAGCTTCTCAGTATATTATATTCTGCTATAATGCTATGTAGTATGATAAGATGGCACAAGATGGCGCCGGAGCATGAGACAACGCCCTGGAATGTGAAAAAAGCAAGATGAAGTTTTAACCCACAAACTTCTATAAACTTACTGAACAAATAAGAAAAAGGCATGTTTGAACAAGAACCAATTAGCACCTTGGAGGTGTCACAAGATCATATACTGATAATTGACGCCATTTTTGCTATATAAGTTTTGCATTGTTTTAAATAAAGTTGTTGTGCTCCTATCTCATCGAGAGAGGATATTCTACCTGAGCTCTGCTTCTGGTGTAATTCTTCCCACGCTACTCGGTGAAAACCAGGCTGACTAACTGGGAACGAGGATCTAAAACTACACAGAATTAGTGGGAATGGAGGAAACGTATAAGCCCGCTTCATGTCCCACTGATGAGAGAACGCATCTACTCCTACCGGGTTGTCCTTAAAGTTTAGGAGAATTTTTTTTTATCTACCTGAGCATTTTGTTTTGTGGCAAATAGATCCACTTGAGGAAAACCCCATTTCCGTGTTAGAGATTGAAAGATTTCCTTTCTTCAAGGACTATTCTCCTGGATCAATCGTCTTTGGGCTCAGAAAGTTGGCGGATATATTTTCTGTGCCCTTTAAGTGGACTGCTGACAGGACATTTTCTGCCCTGCTGAAAATCTGAGCGGAGAGAGCTTGGAGATAAGCATGTCTTGTTCCCCCTTGGTGACGAAAAAAGGATACTGCTGTGATGTTGTCTGACAATATCCTTATATGTTTCCCTTTTACTAGTGGAAGAGCTTGCTTGAAGGTTTCCCATACTGCTCTCAGTTCCATGTAGTTTGAAGACATTTTCCTTATTGAAAGTGTTTGTCTTGAATTATAGAGCCCCAACCTTGTTTGCTGACATCTGTGGAGACTACCATGTATGGAGAAAACTTCCATGGAACTACTCTGCTTAGGTTGATTAGAGATACCCACCAGAGGAGGTATGTCTTCACTGACATGGGAATCAATAATCTTTGAATTTAGGGACTCCTGTTTGTGATCCCACTGGGATAGAATCAGATTTTGTAATTCCCAGGAGTGGAATTGGCTCCACAGTATGGATTGGATACAGGATGTAATCAATCCCAGGATCCACATCCCCTCCCTTACAAACAGCTGTTTTTCCTCAAAAACTTCCTGATCTCGTTCTGTAGGTGAAGCGGTTTTCCCTGTGGTAGAAAAGAATATTGAAGGGAGGAGTCCAATAGTACCCCTAGAAATATTATTTGATTTTGGCGAGAAAGATTCTTGAAGCTTATAACCCAACCAAAATTTTGTAGAAGGGTCAGGACTTGGGTTCGATGGATTCTTAGGATGGATGGGGTATCTGCCACAAGAAGAAAGTAATTTAGGTATGTGATGATAATTACATTTTGCTTCCTTAGAGACCCCATCATTTCTGCAATAATCTTCATAAACACCCCAGGGGCTGAGGAGATTACAAAACGGAGACAAACAAATTGGTAGTGAAGGATGGAGGGAGGGACCATCCTGGATTGCAAAGCTCAGATATTTTTGATAGGATAGGTGGATCAGGATGTGATCATAAGCATCCTTTGGATCTATTTTACACAGATGCCCCTTGATTTATTAGTGGAGTAGTAGTTTGGATAGACTCCATCTTGAACTTCTGATACTTTACGCCTTTGTTTAAACCTTAGAGGTTGATGATCGTCATTTCTTTGCTCGATGAGAGGTACAGGAGATATCACCTTCAGTCGTAGAAGTGTTTGGGTAACGTTGATGAGGACCTGTTGAAGCTCTTTGGATTGGTATGACGTTACCTGAAATTTTTCTGGTGGTAGAGAGGAAAAGTCAATTTTTTATCCCAATTCTAGAATTCGTAGCACCCACTTTGATCCACTCTAAATGAAAGTGTAGGAGTCTTCCCCTTACACTCAAGACGTCATTACTTTGTGGGTTGGAACGAATTGTTGGGGTTGAGCAGAAATCCTCAACCTCTTCACCCTTTGGGGGTAAGTCCAGCGACCAGATTTCCCTTTACATCTATAGCACAGTTGTTGATTAAAACCTCGAAACTGAGGAGTCTTTTTTGGTTTCTCTTCCGGAAACCCTTTCTTTTTATCAGATGCGTTCTCCAACATATCAAAAAGTGGAGCGAACATTAAGAACCCCAAGAAAGACATAGAACACAACTTTATTTTTTGATTTTGTGTCTCCCGCGCAATATCTTGAGCCACAACGCTCTTCTGGCAGCGTTGGAGAGAGCCCCATTTCTGGCAGAAAACTTGCCCGAATCAGCTGATGCATCTGCCAAGAAACCGGTCGCCATTTTATGTAGAGGAAGAGTTTATAGAATGGCTTCTATAAAAGTCTTCATTATCAAATCGTTTCCTAATTGTGGTAATCATAGGAACATTGATCTTCCTACAGATGTTGCTGCAATGTTGGTTGAGACTAAGACTGATTAAGTTTCCTACATTCTCTTTAGCAGGTAGACTGCCTTGCAGTTCCTAGGATCTTATAGCAGTGAGGAATCCTCAAAGGGGATTGCGGTCTTCTTTGCTACTCTTGCCACTAGGCTGTCTACTTCTGGAATGTCATGCCAGGCTTTTGTATCCTCGGCATCAAAAAGTCATCAATTTTTAAATTCCCGTGAGATAAATTGCCTCCTTACTGAATCTTCCCATTGTGAAAGTCATTTGCATGAGGTTCTCATTTATAGGAAAGACACTTGCTTTTCTTTCTGTAAGGCCTCCAAGCATTTTGTCTTGGATAGAACAGGGCTGATCATCCTGAATACACATGGTTTCTCTAACTGCCTGGATCAGGGTATCAGACGTTTCTAAAGAGAAATGGTATTTATTTTTTTGTGAGGCTGAAGGTATTGGTTCTGCACCCTCTAATTCCCCTGGAGACAGATAAAAGCATTGCTGCTCGGAGTCGGATTCTTGAGCAGGGAGGCCCCACTTCTTATCTACTTTAATTCTAGGTCTTCTTGTCTCGGACATAGGAGTCTTTAGAGGCGGTGTGAGGCCAATGACTGTTTCACTTCCTCTCATATTATAAAGTCCTCATTTCAGACATAAACAAAAGGTTTCTCCTTTAATAATTTTACTATGCAATCCTGGGATAATTGCTTTTTATGTGTATCCTGCAGTATTTTCCCACATTTAATTTATTTTTGAGATCTCAAAGGGCAGGTGGGAGGTAAAATACATGTACAAGAGTAAACTGAGTAGTACCCTATCACAATAGGAGAGACATCTCTGGAACACCATCTGTTCAGGAAGGGTCTAGAACGCACAGGGGACCAACCCAACAAATTTGCAGGAAAATATTAGCTTGAAAAACACACGTTATCAATCTGCTTACAGGTACAGGTCCCTTTAAAGGAACAGTGTCATCACAAATAATTTTTTTATATGTTAAAGATGTTAGTGCTTTAATAAAAACGTTTATATTCATTTGTGTGTTTGTGTTTTACCGTTTCTTATTTTTACACTTTTTCTTCCCTATGGGGGCTGCCATTTTTTGTTCCATTTCTGTGTGTGTCGATTAAAGACACACACAGACATGGAATACGGCAGCCACAGTCCCATAGGGACTGCGAACGGCTCCCGTCCCATTGACTGCCGTGTACGGCGTCTGTGTGGGAACTGCACATGCGCCGCTCCCACACAGTCCTATTCGAAATTGGCGCCGTCCGGCGCCATTTTCCTGTGGACCGGAAGTCGCGGCCGGACAGTAATATTACTGCTTCCGGACTTGTGCACATGGAACAGCGGCAGCAAACGGAGCGGACGGGCCGGAGGGAGCCGCGGCGGCAGGAGCAGGTAAGAGATTTCAATGTATGTTAGTGTTTGTGTGTGTTTACTACTGTATGTAAACCTACTACACTGTGGGTTACCTCAAAAAATGGCGACACACAGTGTAGGAGGTTAAACCTTTCAAACCCCTCGTTTATCCCGGCACTAGCCAGGATAAAGGAGGGGGGGATGCTGAGAGCTCACTAGAGCGAGGGCTTTTAACCCAATGTTGCAATGCTGCAATTTTGGGAACTAGCTCCATCTAGTGACCAAAAATGGGTAGTATTATAAATTAGAAAAAATTTATAATATTTCCTGACTCGCGAAAAAAAATAAAAAAAATTTGAACAATGTTTAATCACCCACACACTAAATGTTTAATTTTTTAAAAAAAAAACATGTTTTTCTGGCAACACATTCCCTTTAAAGCTGGGAAGATCTTGAATTGGGATTATTCAAGACTGAACAATTTTAGTGGTTGACCAGGAATGTTTAGTGACGTGAGCGGCTGGACATTTTCATGTGACATGCAAATAGCCAACATTGATATAGGGGTTGTGTGGTTTAGGAAACTTTCCACATGCCCTGTAGCAAATAGAGTTAAGGAGGTTCCATACTCAGGACCCACATCTGTCAGCAAGAACCTTCCTCTAGAACACCCAACCTATCCATGCAACACAGACACCCTATTGATTTTAATGGAAAATGAATGCTTCACTTTCCCATGCAGTGGTGTTACAGCGGGGGCTTAAACACTTCCTGCAAGGTTCCCCCATAGAGTAGTGCTTATGCATGGGGGAACTCAGTTGCAGGATGTCTTGTGATCTTAGCTGGGGACCCTTCTAACAAGAAAAACCCTCTCAAAGTGAAGATCCCAGCAGACTGTTGCAGTATGACAGCAGACAGACTCTGCAGAAAAAGCCAGTGTCCCAGAAAAATAACTCAAACATAAACCTGTACCAGCATATTTGACTAGAGAGAACATGTTCATGTCACCAATCTGCTGCTCCTATATTAACTAAGATTGTAAATGTTATATTGCAGAGTACAAAAAAAAAAAAAAACACAGACGGTTTAGACTCAGGAATTAATACATCATACAGTTAGAGACTGCATTTTTATTTGAGACTAAAGAAAAAACCTCCTTGGGGGGGGGGGGTGAGAACAGCAGTCCCATGGTCATCACAATTTGCTCTGAAATAAGACTAGCATTTACAAAACACCTAGACTTCTGGCACTGTTCAAAGCCCTTCTATTTGTCCGATGAATAAAGGAAATAGTTTAAGAAAAAAAAAATTCAAGTAATAAGGGGTCAGGCAGAGTGGACCCATTCTAAAGTGCAAAAACTTCAACGAAGCTTCTCCCAAGCCAAGTGTCGAAGTCCTGGAACCTCCACTGAACTATGTACAGGAAAACAAAAATTCAGACGTGTATAAGGTGACCTTTATTAGTGACCACCCCAGATAATTACATATACATTATATTTACATAAACAGCCTGCTTATACAGAGCTAATAAATTAGATAAATTTATACAGACATCATTTCTATTTCATGCCAACCCAAACAAAGGCTGATGAAGAACCATGTGATAAGTGCTTGCATAGGCTTCCAGAATATTTCAGGAGAGAAGACAATGCAGATATCAAGTGCTAGAGATGCCAGTTCAAAGATGTCCCGCCAGGCTCCAGTCCAACCAATGGCTCCGGATATACTGAAGGAGGAGAGAGGTCAGTGAAATTTTAGCAAAAAGAATTAGAAGTTAAAAAAATTGTTGTCTGGACTGTGGAGACCAATTGCCTAGGCCTGATTTTCTCCCCCCCCCCCCCCCTCCCTTCCTTCCCTCCCCTTCTTTACCTTTTGTTAAGAAAGAACATGTTTGATACTTATCACTTGAATGGTTGTACATTTATTGCATATCACGATGTTCGGTCCCTGTGCACAACTGATAATGTACTATATGATGTTGAAAATTAAATAAAAAATTTGATTGAAAAAATTGTTGTCTCATTGTAAAATTCCTTGAATCCAAGCCCAATGTATGCAACTGCTCAGAGTTCATTATCCTAATATTGTCCAGATTATAGGGCATCTCAGATGGCCACAAAGACCTTGTCATGTTCTATAGTAGACTGAAAGGGCTGAACTTAAAAAAACAAAACAAAAGAAACAAAACACAAAAAACACACCACTTACCGTGGAGGTCATAAGTGGGATCAGGTTCCAGCAACAGGTCTGAAGGTAAGATGAGAAGATTCTGGGGCCAGTGTCCATTAGAAAATGAAAGTTCATGCTCTGGTGAGGAGCAGTTGTCTGTACCCATTTCAGATCCACTGCTGCTGGTCCTACAGCAAAGAGCACAGCTGGCAGGGGTGAAGCCTGGCCCACGTGGAAACAGATCATCCTCATTTCTGAGGTAACTTCTTAGTGCTCCACTATGGTGGATAGGGCGGTCACGGAACCAGGCCCAGTGAGCAGGATCTTTAGACATCACCTAAAGAGAACAAATCATGATAATATATACACCTTACGAGTTATGTACTTAGAGGCTCTGTCACCAGATTCTCAAACCCCCATCTCCTATTGCATGTGATCAGCGCTGCAATGTAGATAACAGTAACGTTTTGTTTTTTCAAAAACTTTCATTTTTGGCCAAGTTATGAGATATAGATTATATATATATATATATCCAAGTAAGCTTTGAAATGGACAACGGGGCGTGTTTTTATTCGTATGTCCAACTGGGCGTGTATTGTGTTTTTAACTGGGCGTGTTTACTTGTTTTACTAACTGGGCGTAGTGAATAGAAGTGTATGATGCTGACGAATCAGTGACCAATTAGCATCATGCACTCCTCTCCATTCATTTACACAGCAGCATCCGTTCTTACTAGAACCATGTGCAGCCACATACACAAGTGTCCTGATAATGAATACACATGACCTCCAGCCTGGACGTCATGTGTACTCAGAATTCTGACACTTCGGAATCCTGTGAGATTTCCAGCAAGGGAAACGAAGTCTTGTTTACCTCGTAATCTCGCAAGATTACGTGCAGCTTGCTGAAATCTCACAGAAAGGATTCAAAAGTGTCAGAATTCTGAGTACACATGACGTCCAGGCTGGAGATCATGTGTATTCATTATCAGGACACTTGTGTATGTGGCTGCACATCGTTCTAATAAGAACGTGATGCTGCTGTGTAAATGAATGGAGAGGAGTGCATGATGCTGACTGGTCACTGATTCGTCAGCATCACACACTTCTATTCACAACGCCCAGTTAGTAAAACAAAGTAAACACGCCCAGTTAAAAACACAATACACGCCCAGTTGTCCATTTCAAACCTCATTTGCATATATATATAAAATTTCTCATAACTTGGCCAAAAATGAACGTTTTTAAAAAAAACAAAATGTTACTGTTATCTACATTGCAGCGCCGATCACATGCAATAGGAGATAGGGATTTGAGAATCTGGTGACAGAGCCTCTTTAATAAGACTCCCGCATTTACCTCATCACAGAATCTCCGACTCACAACCGCTCTGTAATTCATTTTTGACCAAAAACTGTCCCGTAGCCGCAGAAACTGAGGATATAATTCCCGCCAAGAGTCCCCCAAGGCCCATGGGAAGATTTCATACTTATAATCCTCCTCATCCTCTTCCATGTCATTAGCCAAGTAACTAAGAGAATACACAAATTTTTTTACTGAAACAAGCAGAAATTAAGTTCTGTGCATATAAACAGCAGTTTAACTACTGTATACAGTCACCCCTGCTCTAGACTAAGCAATTTTACCAGGAAGTTAAAGCTTTTTATAGTTGACCAGTAGATCACGTGATGGCAAAGCAACATTCCTCATAAATTCTAGATCTAGAGGTTTAAAAAAAAACTGTACAATATGCTAGACCTCAATGAATTACAATATCTTCAAAAAGTTAATTTCTTACAGTAATTCAATTCAAAAAGTGAAACTCATTATATAGATTCATTACACAGAGTGTGTAATGAATATTCCAAAATATAGAATAAAATATCCCTTTCAAAAATAAATGATGATCAAAAAGTCACATGTACTCCAAAATAGTACCAATAAAGACTACAACCCTTCCACAGCTTTGACTAAAACACAAACATTATGGCTCTCAGAATATGGCGACAAACTATTTTTAATATATACACACACACAAAAAAAAATGTAAAAAGTGATTTTATCGTGCAAATGCTGCAAAACCCTAAAAAGCTATATACATATGGTATCGCCATAATCGCATCGACTCGCAGAATAAAAGTAAAATTGTTATTTATATCCCACTGAAACACAAAAAAATTTAAATATAAAGATTAAAGGTTCAAAATACCCCCTTCTCCCATTGTTCCTCTAAAGTAACGTAAAATATAAAACAAAGTTGGTATCGCTGGGTCTGTAACAGTCTAAACTATTACAATATACCATTATGTGTCACACGTGGAACACTGCAAAAAACAACATTTGAAATGACAAAAATCTGCTTTTTGGTCACCTTAACTTTTTAATCACTTTATTTTTATTTTTTTGAGAGCTGTCTGCACCAAAAAAAATAAATAAAAAAAATGGTACAAATATAAAACAAAACCTACACCTCATCCTGCATGCACTCACATCTCAAAGAACCAAAAAAGAAAAAAAAAAGTTAAAGCTCTCAGAATGTGATGACACTATTTTTTTTTTAAATACTTTTTGTAAAAGTAGTACAAAAAAAAACCCCCAAAAAAACACCTATATAAAATTTGGTATCACCGTAATTGTATTTAGCTGCAGAATAAAGTTAAGTTGTCATTTTTACTGCACGGTGAAAGCCATAAAAATGAAACTACCCAAAAAATAAAAAATTGAAAAAAAAATATGGTGTAATCGCAGTTTTTTTTCCCAATTTCAGCCTGCAAAGAATTTTTTGGCAGTTTCCCAGTACATTATATGGTACTTTAAATGGTGCCGATAGAATCTACAACTCCTCCCACAAAAAAACACCCTGGGGTCAAAATGCTCACTACACTCCTTAAACCCCCAAGTAGTGACCTCTATTTTGGAAACTACACCCCTTAGTGCATTTTGTTTTACTATTTGACCTCCGAGCCATGCAATTGTGGGTCAGTGCTGTGAAAATCACCAAAATAGGCCTCAAATGCACATGTTGCTCTACACCCTGCAAGGCATTTATCATTTGCCCGGACATCTGATAGGGCTCAGAAGTGAAGTTTCCAAAATAGGGTCACTTTTTGGGGGATTCCACTGTACTCAGGGGTTTGGCAAATATGACATGGCACCGAAAAACCTATCCAGCAAAATCTGCATGCCAAATAACACACTTGCCTTTGTGCCCTGAAGTATGCCCAAACAGCAGTTTATGACCACACATGGGGTATTGCAGTACTCGGGAGAAATTGCTCTACAAATGTTGGGGCGATTTTTCTCCTTCATCCCTTGTGGGGAAAAAAAAAAAAAAAAAAAAAAGTTCTTCATTTTCACGGCCTCTAATAAATTCTGCAAAAGGCCTGCGGGGGTCTAAATGCTCACTATACCCAAAGATTAAAGTGTAGCTAAACTTTTGACAAATGTCTGACATATAATAATGACATGTCAGAAGATTTGTGGGGGTCTGAGCACTGGGACCCCCAACAATCGCTAGAACGAAGCAAGCTGAAGCGCTCGTGTGAGCACTCAGCAGCTTAGTGTCTGTTCGGCTTTTTCCGGAAAGCCGACGTATCAGAGTACGGGCTCAGACTTTCTATTGAGACCGTACACCGATTTATTTATGGAAAAAGCCAAACAGGTGAAGCAGCTGAGCGCTCACACGAGCGCTTCAGGTGCTTCGTTCTAGCGATTGGTGGGGGTCTCAGTGCTTGGACCCCCGCCAATCCTATCTTCTGACATGTTACTATGACATGTAAGACATTTGTCAAACGTTTAGCTACACTTTAAGAGGTGTAGTTTCCCAAATGGGGTCACTCTTGGGTGTTTCCACTGTTTTGGTTCCTCAGGGGCTTTCCAAATGCGACATGAAACCCAAAAACCATATGGCGCTCCTCCCCTTCTAAGCCCTGCCGTGTGTCCAGACAGCAGTGTATTACCACCTATGTGATACCGCCGTGCTCACAAAAGTTGGTGCTTTTTCTTGTAAATTTATCATTTCTACGTTTTATTGGAAAAAACCTGAAACTTAGATTTATTTTCACGGTTTAATTCCACTAAATACAGAAAGATATTTGTGGGGTCAAAATGCTCACTATACCCATCTATAAATTCTCCTTGCGGGGTATAGTTTGCCAAATGGTGTCTTTTTGGGGGTTTTCACTGTTTTGGCCCCACAAGACCTCTTCAAACCAAACATGGTGCCTAAAACATGTTATATTAAAGAGGAGGTCCCAAAATCCACCAGGTGCTCCTTTCCTTCTGAGGCCTGTGTTTGTCACGTAGCCACAAGTTGGATATTTCTAAAAACTGCAGAGAATCTGGGAAATAAATATTGAGTTGCGTTTCTCTGGTAAAACCTTGTACATAGCCGTTAAGAATGAAACCTAGACTAACATGCACAGAAGAGGACCTGTCACTTCCTAGGAAGCCTCAGTGAGACAAAAAAATAATTAAAAAACTGCAGCATGTGGATGAGATGTTAAAATCTCTGCAACTGTAATCGCCTGTGCACTTTCCATGCAGAAATTTATGGCATTTCCGCTACGTGTGGACCCATACTTTGACGGTATTGTGAGACTTCCTGTGGTCAACTTTATCCTCAGTGAACGCTGCCAACTCAGAATATGGAGCGATACTCAGAATAATCCTTTACAAGCAGCTGTATCCTCCTCTAGCTGGGCTGCATAATACACAGGGGAATCTTATTACATGGCTGAAACCACAATACTTTGTATAAAGTAAAGCCAAGACTCCTGGTGCACCAATTTTTTGCCCGATTCGTGTTTCACCACTCATTACGAGGCATTGGGAAATTCACAAGGTTTGAGAGTCCCTTTTGCCAAATTGTTTTCTATGGACCAGCAAAGTGACACTACATGTGAATTGATTCGCTCGCCCCTACTCTGATCTGAGCACAAGAAAAAAAAAAAAAATTGCTGAACCCCACCTCCTCACCAGAAAATTAAATTAGGGAAATCTGCTGTTCTGCTAATGATCTATGGAAGCCATTCTTCTAATTTTATCTACTGCCCATGTTTCTCAGTACAGATAGGACTTAAATACTTACAGAGCAACAAAGAAGTTCATGGTGGAATATTCGCTTGTGTATATGCCTGCACGTTTAAAATACACCAAGACCATTGCAAGAAGATACTGTAGATAGAAAAACAAAGCTTTAGCTTGGAGATTAAAAAACCCAGCCGCAACAGTTTCACCTGTAAATATATAGAATACTACAGACATCCACCGGACTAAGTGATTTGCTACAAGAATTTAGACTAAACCAGCATTTTTCTCTTGACAAACGCTGATCTAAAGGGTACCGCTGCTATTTTTTGCAGATGCTGAATTTTTATGTATTTAAGTGAGGAAGGGATATTAATTACCATATTAAAGTAGACCCAGTTGTCAATAGGAAGCAAACATTTTTTTCACTTTTTGATACAAAATATTACAAGTTTCTTATGAGTAATACTATGCATTTCAGTGCATGATAGTTAAAGGGGTATTTCCATCTTGGACATTTATGGCATATCCACAGGATATGCCATAAATGCCCAATAGGTGCAGGTCGCAGCCCTAGTACCTTCTATCTGTAGAACGGGGGCACCTGACCTACCTTGTCCAAGTCCCGCCGCTCCCCGGCCACTGGCTGACGAGGTGGTCGGGAGTACAGAAAGGCTGGGTTCCCACGGTGCAGATTTGCTGCAGATTTTGCCTGCATTTTATAAGTCAAAACCAGAATTGGATCCAGGAGAGGAGACCTAGAAGGCCTTTTATATATTTCTTCTGTTTAGGTTCCGTTCCAGGTTTTGACTTAAAGACGCATGCAAAATCTGCAGTGTGGGAACCCAACCAAACAGTGTAGGTCAGCAGCTTCTGTACTTACTACCAACTCAACACAGTAGTCGGGGAGCTGGACAAGGTAGGACCCACATCTATCAGACATTTATGGCATATCCTGTGAATACGTTGAACGTCCAAGATAAAAAAAAACCTTTAAGGCCTTGTTCAGTTTTTTGCAGGCAGAAAAATTTTCTCCGGCCATTCACAGCAGGTTTTTTTTTTCTGTCTCCCATTGCTTTCAATAGGGTTTTTGAGGCGGAAATCATCTAGATAATGTCTGTTTTTTTTCCCCATAAGTGTTTTTTCTGCTTGCGGGAAAAAAAACAAAAAATCCTCCACCTCTCATTGAAATCAATGGGAGGCATTTTCAAAACGGTTTCCGAGTCAAAAAAATGCACGAAAAAAAACCTCACGGTGAACAGGGCCTGAAGGCTTCGCCAAGTGCTGGTCTGACAAAGCAGCATCAACATCTACCTTGTCGGAGATTCTTAAACAGGCATCCATAGACAGGAACTGTTGAATCAGCTCATTTTCTGTAAAATAAAGAAAAACCATTGCCAGTTTTAAAAGTATTCATTACGAGAATGATCGGTCTATAGCTCTCCCACTATTTACCCAAAAACATGGAATTTTTCAGAAAAACAATGTGCGTGACACCAGCCTTAAAGAGGCTCTGTCACCAGATTTTGCAACCCCTATCTGCTATTGCAGCGGATAGGCGCTGCAATGTAGATTACAGTAACGTTTTTATTTTAAAAAAACGAGCATTTTTGGCCAAGTTATGACCGTTTTTGTAGTTATGCAAATGAGGCTTGCAAAAGTCCAAGTGGGTGTGTTTAAAAGTAAAAGTCCAAGTGGGCGTGTATTATGTGCGTACATCGGGGCGTTTTTAATACTTTTACTAGCTGGGCGCTCTGAAGAGAAGTATCATCCACTTCTCTTCACAACGCCCAGCTTCTGACAGTGCAGATCTGTGACGTCACTCACAGGTCCTGCATCGTGACGGCCACATCGGCACCAGAGGCTACAGTTGATTCTGCAGCAGCATCAGCGTTTGCAGGTAAGTCGATCTTACCTGCAAACGCTGATGCTGCTGCAGAATCAACTGTAGCCTCTGGTGCCGATGTGGCCGTCACGATGCAGGACCTGTGAGTGACGTCACAGATCTGCACTGTCACAAGCTGGGCGTTCTGAAGAGAAGAGGATGTTACTTCTCTTCACAGCGCCCAGCTAGTAAAAGTATTAAAAACGCCCCGATGTACGCACCTAATACACGCCCACTTGGACTTTTACTTTTAAACACACCCACTTGGACTTTTGCAAGCCTCATTTGCATAACTACAAAAACGGTCATAACTTGGCCAAAAATGCTCGTTTTTTTAAAATAAAAACGTTACTGTAATCTACATTGCAGCGCCTATCTGCTGCAATAGCAGATAGGGGTTGCAAAATCTGGTGACAGAGCCTCTTTAACTAGAGTGGGAAGCCATTATGCTTCTTTTAAAAAAGCACCGTCAAGTTGCTCAAACAAACAATTTGCTAAAGGATCACACACAGCAAGTATGGAGGGGGGTTAGGGCACTGAGGAAAACAGTAGCAGGCCGTTTGTGAAGAAACAGGGAAGAGATGGTGACGAGTGGTCTTTAAAATAAAAATTTCTCTGAAGCCATGTTCAGACGGCTTCGTTTCAGATGTAAACGCAGATATTACGCCTGCAAACTGCTTCCTATTAATTTCAATGGGAAATACACGATGTAGTTCATACGAGGCGCATTGTAACGATGTTAAAAATCAAACACGCCTCGAAAAAAATACGCTTCATGAAGTAGTGACATGTCACCTCAAAGCATTTTACAAGCCGATTTTTACCACTTCAAAAAACACTGACAATAAGCCTCAAAAGTGCTTGCAAAAATAAGACACTTTGAAGTCCAGGCGTTTTTGGAGCGAATTTTCTGAGGCTCTCTTAAAATCAGCTTCATATTTTTTCAGCCTGAACACATGCCGTGTGAACATGGCCTAACATCTCACACACTAGAGCAGATGCAACAGCATTTATCAAACTGAAGATCTGTGGTGCTGCAGAACATCCAGACTCCTTCGGCATCATTCATTTTAAAGGCGGTCGCTACTAATTGCCAAGACCCCCCTCCCTCCCAATAAAGAACTGGTGCACAAGTAGGGGGATTAGGGGAGATGGTGATCTTATATGCATGGCTAGCTTCAGAAGATATTTTGCATTTAAGATCACCTCCACCCCTTCATTTTGCAGGTTCCCAACACAAGTTTCCTATTTACATATAATGTATGACTTACATTTGCTGCCATTAAATACATAAACTGTTTGAGTAACTATGTATCAAATCTACCCCTCCCCCCCATCAATAATAATATTGCTTGGAGTGGGCATGTTCTTACCTAGGAGCCTGTAAAAGGCCTGGCACTCTTGAGGTTGGAGATTAAGAGCACTTGCCACCTTGGATCTGGTTACTGGGACCTCTCTCTCAGGGATTCGCGACTTGCGCGCTCCAACAACCCTAGCATGTTGATGTCCCCTCAAAATGCTTTGCTTCACCACGCTGCCAGCAGTTGCTGCGGCCCGAGGGGCAATTTGCACATGCCTCATTGTATAAGGTAAAGTGGAACAAGCTTAAGGGCTGATCTGAAAATAGAAGCATTGAGAGTTCATCCACCGGTAGATACCAAGTGGAACTAAAAAGATTTAAAAAAAATGTAAATAAAATACTATAAGATATATTTACACTACAGCAAAAGCCAGCTCGCTGTAGACTGGCTCATCACAAAGGGATCTTATGTGGAGTCTGCATGTTAGAGAGCAGGAGCCAGGCAGATTTACAAAGGGCCTGTTCACATCAGCGTTGCCCTTCCGTTGAGGGGTTCTGTCGGAGGTTTCCGTCGGGTTTACCCCTGAACAGAAATACAAACCGTAGCTTCGGTTTCCCTGGCCATTGATCTCAATGCTGACAGAAACGTTGCGAATGGTTTCCGTTTGTCACCGTTGTGACAGGGTTTCCGTTGTTTTGATGGAGTCAATAGCACAGTCGAAGGGCAACACTGATGTAAACAGGCCCTAAGACTGGCATTTCATATGCCAGTCTTAGCTATCTGCTCTGCTGGAGTAAAATGCAATAGATTTATTAAGAGGTGCACTCT
Organism: Rhinoderma darwinii; assembly: GCF_050947455.1. NCBI lineage: Eukaryota > Metazoa > Chordata > Amphibia > Anura > Rhinodermatidae > Rhinoderma > Rhinoderma darwinii. The sequence continues at coordinate 4,650,307 of NC_134695.1, forward strand.
TAATAAATCTATAGCATCTTCCTGCGGGCTGTGTAGCGCAACTACTGCGGCCATGCACCATCCCCCCCCTCATCGGACACAGACGTATACTCACTTCACCACTCCTCTTCCCTTTGTGTCCCCTCAGCTCACACAAGGTCCTGACGCTGAGAAGAGTCAGGACCTTGTATGAGCTGCATGTTGACAGAGCAAGAGGGGACCGAGTGGAGAAGACCATAGTTTATTTTTATTTAATTGTCCATTGGTGGTGTGGTAGTCTGATGTGGTATGGGGTAGTACGATCTGGGGGCGCAAGGTACAGGGACCAGCATAAATAATAATTTTGTTGGGCCACTGAGGCTCCCGCACCCTTTAGCAAAGCCAGACACGCTTTCCACAAAAGTAGCAAGGGAAGCATAACACAAAAAATAAAAAAAGCTGCAATATGCAACTTTTGGACCCTTTTAAGAGTTTGTTAGATTCCTCCCATAGTTGTGGGAAAATATTCAATGCAACTTGTAGTTTATTCATGAACACCTCATCTCCTACTCACTGATTGACAGCACTCACTTATACAGGGAAGGCTGTCAATCACCAAGTAGCACCACCCACTTGACTCCTAAACCATCTTTTCCCACATCAATCTGCTCAGCGCCTCCTGCTCTATAACACGTTGCCTGCAGATCAGACTTGAAAAGAAAACCTGTTATGTGAAATAATCTCAAAAGTAAGTGAATATAGAGACAGTCAGCGATCCGTTAAATCCAGATTTCTCGTGAAGCACAGGGACAGCTGGGCAATAATCACAAAAGTTTGGTTAAACTAAAACCTAAAAGGTAATGGCAAGCACATCCCGAATTGCTGCAGGCCAGCAGTGTCAGAGTGACCCATATTCTGCAGATTGGCAGGATTCTTCAATACCAAGAATCCTACAAGGGATCCTCATAGTTCACTTCTACTGCAACCCCATGAGGGGGGGGGGGGGGGGAGTGGGGGGGTCAAACTCCACCTGCAACCATGTAATAGACGATGACAGTAATCCAGTGGAGACAATCTCATTGACCGCTCTGGCTAATACCAGGGGTTGCAAGTAGGGCATCCCTCTGACATCATACGCCCCAATAAGGCATATGGAGAGGTGTAATCTCAATGGGCCAACAACTATAAGGCACACAAATCACAATGATTTCACGTAACAAACCCAATGGGGACACAGAATATTTCCAACACCACCCTAGACACAACAGCAGCACCCCCATAGTACACAGGAAGGTCTTGTAATAACCAATTTTCATATCATAGAAGAGTAAGCTGCCAGGGCACAAGAGTTACTTCAAACAAAACGCAACCACTGACCGAAGTAACCATGCGTTATAAGCATAAACAGTGAGCAGACACAGGTAACAGCGCAGCTGTGGGTGACTACACATTATCCATACACATGTGACAGCTCAGAGAACTTCAACAACACAGCTAAGGCAACGGAGGGGGTCATATATATATATATATATATATATACACACACACACACACACACACACACACACACACTACAAGACAGTGGGAGGGCGGGGGTCTCCACATACGGGTACTGTCCACAACCTTAGAGCGCCAATCTCTACGCACGCTGTGTGTCTATACCCGCCTACAGTCCTCTAACCACCTGGGAGGAGGAGGAGGAGCCGGATACCGCCAGATTTACAACACGAACCGTCTACTGTATAGACCGGAGGCTTGGAACCTGAAGCTCACCAACTGCTGGGAAACTACAACTCCCAGCGTGCCATACTAGAGGAAGACAAGTTATAGAACACTGGGACATGTACTGTCATGAGCCGGCAATCTCGAGCACCCTGCCTGACAAGCCACCCAACATACCAGGCGCATGTACACCATACAGCGCACCCACTGACCTGAGCAGAGGGAGTAACCAGCGAAAGGTGGCTTTGTGACCCCACGGGCCTCCTGTACGCAGGCTGAAATCAGGAGGGGCGGAGAATCACGCCCCCTACATGTGCTGCTGTTCTTATACCCCGCCCAGTATCAGCCAATCGGTTGTCTTACAGCTGTAGCGTGGGGGCGTGGCTTGCAGCTTGATCAGGTGTATGTGCTGGGAGCTTGGGTTCACCTGGAGGACCTCGGGTTCTAGCCTGTATACGCACTGGTCTGTTTCTTTAGGCCTCGTGCACACGACCTTTGTTTTTGTCCGTTTGTTCTCCGCTTGTTTTTTTAACGGATAGCACACTGACATATTTGTTTCTTTGGCCCCATGCACGCTACCATGTTTTTCACGGATCTGAGCCTGGACTGTAATAAGACATGCCCGTTCTTTCTGCGGTCCGGGCTCCTGGGCCATGCACAGATCGTGGAAACCACAGTCGTGTGCATGGCCCCATAGGAATGAATGGGGCCATGCATGCTTTTTGCGACCGCAATTCTCCGGAAAAACCACGAGAGAATTGCGGCCGCAAAAGCATGTTCGTGTGCATGGGGCCTTAGGCTTCATGCACACGACCGTGGCCCGTAATTACGACCCATAATTACGGGCACAGCTGGCCGTTTTTACAGGCCATACTCCCATTATAAAGTATAGGAGCTTGGTCCGTAAAATAAAAAAATAGGACATGTTCTATTTTTTTCGGCCGGTTTCTACACCACGGACACCCTCCCGTAGACATGCGGGAAGGTGTCCGTCGGCCATAGAAATGAATGGGTCCGTAATTACGGGCGATTTTACGGTTGTGTGCATGGGGCCTAAGGGTGTATTCACACTTTGCTCTGATATCGCATTTTTTTATTTTTTCGTTACATCATGGCAAAGCTATACAGTTTTGTGGAAATCTTGGCAAAAAATGCAATATGACCACGACATGCCAATACAGCTTTGGGCCCCATGCACACGAACGTGCTTTTGCGACCGCAATTCCCCCGAAAATCCATGGGAGAATTGCGGCCACATTCATTTCTATGGGGCCATGCACACGACCGTGGTTTCCACGGTCCGTGCATTGCCCAGGAGCCCGGACCGCAGAAAGAACGGACCTGTCTTATTACGGCCGTGTTCTGCGGTCCAGGCTCATAGAGAATAATGGACGCTGCCATGTGCACGATTTGCGGGCGGCTCGCGGGTGACACTCCGCCCAAAAATCACGGCCGTGCACATGGCTACGGTTGTGTGCATGAGGTCTTGCATAGAACAGTTTTGATACACTTTTCTTTATAGTGTACCTATCACCTGAAAAGGGGGGCAAACATTCGGGTAGGGGTATCCTAGCATCTTCTGTACGTATATCTCTTGTTATATATGAACAGTTACCTCTAAAGGCTTGTCCACACGTAACGGAATTGCTGCAGAAAATTTTGTGCAGCAATTTCCGCAGAAACTAGCAGGATTTCCGCTGCGGAAAAACCACACCAATTCCTGCATTTTTTTACTACAGAAAATGGTGTGGATTTTGCTGCGTTTTTCTCAGTGTTGGGAGATGGTGACCTCTCCTCTGAAAAACGCAGCAATTCAGTCCACTTTCCACAGCAGGAATTGACACGCTGCAGTACGAAAAATACGCACCGTAGGTCAATTTCTGGTTGGAAATTTTACGCAGCATGTGGATGAGATTTGTTAAATCTCATCCACGTTGCTGCTACTGTATTCTACTGCATATTTTCTGTCCGCAATTCCAGATAAAAAATACGCAGCAATTCTGCTACATGTGGTCTCAAACTCGGCCGGGTAAGTGGGCCACATATAGAAAAAATGGGAAGTTAGGCGGAATTCACATGACAGGGTTTCCCGGCCGTTCATAAATCGGCCGTCACCCGGCTGCATTAGGAACAATAGACCCCTAATGGGGCTATTCACACGACCGATTTTTTGACGGGCCGGGAGAACCGGCCGTCAAAAAAACGGGACATGCCCTATTTTCGGCCGGGTACCATAGAAGTCTATGGGGCCAGGTAATACACGGCTATCACCGGAATGTGTCCCGAATGATGGCCGGGTCTACCGTCGCTCGCGCACTCTCTCCTCCTCACAGCGCAGAGTGCATGTGAGGAGGAGGAGGGTCTTTTTTTGCTCCCTGTAGGAGTCGGAATCCCCAATCCCCGGCCGGGGATTGGGGATTCCGCTACAGGAGAAGTGCGTGACTACACTGTCCATATATGGACACAGCGACGTCACTCACTTCTGCAGCGGAATCCCCGACTCTATGGCTGGGGATTCCGCTACAGGAGAAGTGAGTGACTACACTGTCCATATATGGACACAGCGATGTCACTCACTTCTGCAGCGGAATCCCCGACGCTATGGCCGGGGATTCCGCTACAGGAGAAGTGAGTGACTACACTGTCCATATATGGACACAGCGATGTCACTCACTTCTGCAGCGGAATCCCCGACGCTATGGCCGGGGATTCCGCTACAGGAGAAGTGAGTGACTACACTGTCCATATATGGACACAGTGACGTCACTCACTTCTGAAGTGGAATTCCCGACCTGTGGCAGGGAATTCCTCTCCAGGAGAAGTCAGTGACTACACTGTCCATATATGGACATTGAAGTCAGTGACTTCTCCTCGAATGTGGGGGGGGGATGGGTGCAACCTACAGGGGGCTGTGTGGCATCACCTACAGGGGGCTGTGTGGCATCACCTACAGGGGACTTGGTGGCATTACCTACAGGGGACTGGGTGGCATTACCTACAAGGGGCAGGGTGGCATTACCTACAAGGGGCAGGGTGGCATTACCTACAGGGGGCAGGGTGGCATTACCTACAAGGGGCAGGGTGGCATTACCAACAAGGAGCTGGGTGGCATTACCTACAAGGGGCAGGGTGGCATTACCTACAAGGGGCAGGGTGGCATTACCTACAAGGGGCAGGGTGGCATTACCAACAGGGGGCAGGGTGGCATTACCTACAAGGGGCAGGGTGGCATTACCTACAAGGGGCAGGGTGGCATTACCAACAGGGGGCAGGGTTGCATTACCTATAGGGGGCAGGGTGGCATTACCTATAGGGGGCAGGGTGGCATTACCTGCAGGGGGCTGGGTGGCATTACCTACAGGGGTCTGGGTGGCATTATCTACAGAGAGCTGTGTGTGGCAACAAATTTAAATGAAATTCATCCGATTTTAAAACGGACAGGGAAAAAAACGGCAACACGCCCCGGAACGGAATCGGAACGGATGCAAACCGGCCGGGAAAATCGGCCGATTTTCCCGGCCGACACTCGGACCCTGTCGTGTGAATGAGGCCTTACTTTCAAATTTGATACAATACAAAATTATTGTTAATCAATTAGTTATTTGAACTACTATAACACTATATTACTATAATAATAATACTACATTACTATAATAATAGTGCTAGGTTTAAAATTTGAGATATTTCTCCACATGCTTATTTCAACAATCCAGTTTTCCAGTTTAAGTGTCGCTAAATGCAGTCCGGAGGCTCAGTTGGCAGCGTTTTGCAGACACACAAATGTCAAGATTGGGCAGCCCCTTTTTAGGTAGTGCCACAGTGCCCTCGGTGGATGCTGCCGCAGTGCCCTCTGTGGATGCTGCCGCAGTGCCCTCTGTGGATGCTGCCACTGTGCCCCCTGTAGATGCTGACACAGTGCCCTCCGTAGATGCTGCCACAGTGCCCTCCGTAGATGCTGCCACAGTGCCCTCCGTAGATGCTGCCACAGTGCCCTCCGTAGATGCTGCCACAGTGCCCTCCGTAGATGCTGCCACAGTGCCCTCCGTAGATGCTGCCACAGTGCCCTCCGTAGATGCTGCCACAGTGCCCTCCGTAGATGCTGCCACAGTGCCCTCCGTAGATGCTGCCACAGTGCCCTCAAGAGATGCTGCCACAGTGCCCTCCGCAGATGCTGCCACAGTGCCCTCCGCAGTTGCTGCCACAGTGCCCTTCGCAGATGCTGCCACAGTGATGTCAGGGGCTTGCCCAGAGCTGGAGTCCCGGAGCAGAGCCGCTTCTAGCACTCCATATATGGACAGAGATGTCAGGGGCAACCCCAGAGCTGGAGTCCCGGGCAGTGCGCTAGTAGGCTCTTCCTGGGACTCCAGTTTTGCTCCTGACATCACTGGGACTCCTGCTCTGGGGAAGTCCCTGACATCATTGTCGATGTATGGACAGCGATGTCAGAGGCTTCCCCAGAGCAGAGCCTATACTAGCGCTCTGCCCGGGACTCCGGCTCTGGGGAAGCCCAAGACATCGTGTGTCCAAACATGGACACCGATGTCAGGGAATGCCACAGTGTCCCGGAGAAGAGCCGATACTAGTGCTCTGCCTGGGTCTCCGCTCTGGAGAAGACCCTGACACATTGTCCATATATGGACAGTGATGTCAGGGAATTCCACAGAGTCCCGAAGCAGGGCCTATACTAGCGCTCTGCCCGGGACTCCGCTCTGGGGAAGACCCTGACACACTGTCCATATATGGACAGCGAGGTCAGGGAATTCCACAGAGTCCCGGAGCAGAGCCTGTACTAGCGCTCTGCACGTGACTCCGGCACTGGGGAAGCCCCAGACATCGCTGTTCATATGTTGACAGCGATGTTAGGGAATTCCAGAGTCTCAGAGCAGAGCCGATACTAGCGGCTCTGTGTCCCGCGGGCCACAGATGACAGCGCCAGGGGCCGCGTGCTTGAGACCCCTGCCCTAAAGCTTCTCCATGCAGCAGAGCCTGTCCTGCCCGCCCTCATGGTGGCTCCATTCGCCGCAACCGCAAGACCCTTGCAGCCTGATTCCCCGGCTGCTATCTCTACACAGAGAAGCTACTGGAGCTTCCCTAGGGTAGCCCCAGTGACATAACTGGCCAATTACATCACTCGGGCAACCCCAAGAAGCTCTAGTGACCTCGCCAATACTTAGTCCCATACTGTGCAGCCTGGCCTCTTGGGATGACACTGCAGCCCATGTGGCCACTGCAGCTTGTGATTTGCTGCAGCAAATCACATGGAAAGAATTGTCATCCCAATAGACTGGGCTGCACACAGAACAGAAACGTATTGCAGTGACAACGCCCGTGGTAAGTATTTGCTTTATTATTAATTTCAATTTTTTGTGTTTTCAATGCAAAAATCACAACATATGCTATTTGTTGCGGGTTTTACCTCCCCATTGAATTCAAAGGAGAAACCCCACAACAAAAGAGCAATGTTTCTGCAGCATAAATTGACATGCTGCGGACTTAAAAACTGCACCGCAGGTAAATTTTTGAACGATTTAGCTGCTTTCATCCACTTTCCTGCTACTGTAAATGCTGTGGAATTTCCGCACTGAATTCCATTGTGGAAATTCTGTAGCATTTACGCTATGTGGGAACCCATCCAAAAAGTTCTTGCAGTAGTGTGGGATATAGGGCCGCCGTTCGTGTGGTGTCTGGAGTCCCTGGCAAGAGCACCTCCATAGCTCTGGCTGGGGACTCCGGCATGGTAATGCTGCGGATATGACTGACCATATATGGAAGTTCTGGAACAGACTCCTACAGCTCATTTACATAGTGAAACTATACTTATACTTAAAGGGTTATTCCCAAGTGAAAAGCTAATAAGTTTTCTAATTACCTATCCGTCGTCCAGCGATGTCGTTTTCTTGGGATTCTTGATTGAAGTTGCGGTCGGTCCCTCTTTGTATCCTGCTCGTTGCCTAGGTTCCTGGCCACCGCTATTTACCTTTAGCGGTGGCCGCGCATGCGTAATGACATCCTCTGCGTCCTGAGCAGAGGATGTCATTTACTCGTGAACGCGCATCTCGGCGCATCTCGGCGCATGCGCAGGAGATGCCGAGGAAGACACCCGTCGTGTGGAGAAGTCTGCGCTCCAGTAAAGGTAAGCATATATGTGTGTGTGTGTGTGTGTGTGTTTGTGTATGTGTGTGTTTGTGTATATCTGTGTGTTTGTGTATATGTGTGTGTGTTTGTGTATATATGGGTGTGTTTGTGTATATGTGTTTGTGTATATGTTTGTGTGTGTGTGTATATATATATATATATATATATATGGGTGTATTTGTGTGTATATGTTTGTGTGTATATTTTTGTGTGTGTGTTGGTGTATATCTGTGTGTTTGTGTATATGTGTGTGTGTGTTTCTGTGTGTGTGTGTGTGTGTTTGTGTATATATGGGTGTGTTTGTGCATATGTGTATATGTTTGTGTGTATATGTTTGTGTGTTTGTGTATATATGGGTGTGTTTGTGTATATATGGGTGTGTTTGTGTACATGTGTTTGTGTATATGGGTGTGTTTGTGTATATGTTTGTGTGTATATGTGTGTGTTTGTGTATATATGGGTGTGTTTGTGTATATATGGGTGTGTTTGTGTATATGTTTGTGTGTGTGCGTGTGTGTGTTTTTGCATATGTGTGTGTGTGTGTGTGTGTGTGTGTGTGTTTGTGTATATATGGGTGTGTTTGTGTATATGTTTGTGCATATGTGTATATGTTTGTGTGTATATGTTTGTGTGTTTTTGTATATGTGGGTGTTTGTGTATATGTGGATGTGTTTGTGTATATATGGGTGTGTTTGTGTATATGTGGGTGTGTTTGTGTATATATGGGTGTGTTTGTGTATATGTTTGTGGGTATGTTTCTGTATATATGGGTGTTTGTGTATATGTTTGTGTGTATATGTTTGTGTGTGTGTTTTCGTATATGTGTGTGTTTGTGTGTATATGTGTGTGTGTGTGTGTGTGTGTGTTTGTGTATATATGGGTGTGTTTGTGTATATGTTTGTGTGTGTGTATGTGTGTTTATGTGTGTTTGTGTATATATGGGTGTGTTTGTGTATATGTTTGTGTGTATATGTGTGTTTATGTGTGTGTTTGTGTAATATATGGGTGTGTGTTTATATGTGTTTGTGTATATGTTTGTGTGTGTGTAGGGGAGTATAAGTATTGTTCACATTGATAACTTTTTTTTTATGTTGTTGCAGATTTTGATGTACCGATTGGACTACGTCTTCGATTCTTTGGACTACTGCGTAGATCTACGTTTTTTGCAAATTTTAATAAAATGGTTAACGAGGGTTTTGTTGGGGATTTCTTATTTCAATAAAAAAAATTGTATTTGTGTTTTTTTTAAAACTTTATTAGTGCCTAGATAATGGCTGTTGGCTGATTGACAGCGTCCATTATTAAGGCGGTACTTAGTGTTAGCCGGTGCAGAGGCTAGCACTAACCACCCATTATTATCCCGGTACCCACCACCACCAGGGGTGCCGGGAAAAGCTTGGTACGATCCAGTACCCGACCATCTGTTGTGATGGTCGGGCACTGGGGCGGCCGCAGGCTGGTATTATGAGGCTGGGAAGGGCCAAAAACAGTGGACCTTCCCACCCTTGTAATGCTAGGCTGCTGCTGCTGCTGTGTTGTATCGGGCTGGTTATAAAAATGGGGGGGAACCCCACGTCGTTTTTTTTTTAAATTTAACAATACATGTTGGGTCCCCCACATTTTTAATAACCAGCCATATACAAGGCCGCAGCAGCCTGGCATTACACGGGTGGGAGGGGCCACTGGTTTACTACATTCCCAGGCTAATAACACTGTGTTGTTTGTGGCTGGTTATGATAAATTGGGTGGAACCCCATGCCTTTTTAATAAAAATAATAAATAAATAATAAAAAAAAATGACGTGGGGTCCCCCCCCCACTGTTATAACCAGCCAGATACAACACAGCAGCAGCAGCAGCCGAGCATTACAAGGGTGGGAAGGTCCACTGTTTTTGGCCCTTCCCAGCCTCATAATACCAACCTGCGGCCGCCCCAGAGCCCTACCATCACAACAGATGGTCGGGTACTGGATCGTACCTGGCTCTTCCCGGTACCCCTGGTGGTGGTGGGTACCGGGGTAATAATGGTGGTTAGTGTTAGCCTCTGCACCGGCTAACACTAAGCCTCCCCTTAGTAATGGACGTTGTCACTCAGACCGCGGCCATTACTAAAGTGGTAGTAATAAAACTTGAAAAGAAAAGACAAAGATATAGATAAAATATTTTATTGAAATAAACCACCCCAACACAACTTTCATTAACCATTTTATTGTAGAAAAAAAAACGTCATCTACGTAGTCCTCGAAACCGACGTAGTCCAAACACCAAACCTGTAAAAAAATATATATATATAAAAAAAAAGAAATAAAACATGTCGTAGGCTTAGTTTCAGTTTCATGTGTGATACTGACTGTTATACCATGTATAGAAGCCTGCCACCAAGTTGACTTAGATACAGGGCGCCAGCAGACAGTATCATACATGGCCATACAGACAAATATACAAACAAACATACATACAAACAAACATACATACATATATACAAGCATGCACATATATACATGCAAACATACATACATGCAAACATACATACTAACATGCACATATATACATACATGACTACATACATACATGACAACATACATTCAAAAATACATACTAAAATGCACATATATACATACATGACAACATACATACATGACAACATACATACATACATACATGACAACATACATGCATGACAACATACATGCATGACAACATACATGCAAACATACATACATGCAAAGATACATACTGACATGCACATATATACTAACATGCAAACATACACACATACATGCACATATATACATACATGCAACCATACATACATGCAAACATACATACATACAAGCAACCATACATAAAAACATACATGCACACATATACATATATGCCAACATGCATGCAAGCATACATACATGCACATATACACATACGTACATGACAACATACATACATACATAAATACATACATGCAAACATACATACATGCACATATACACATACATGACAACATACATACATACTAACATGCACATATATACATACACGCAAACATACATACAAGCAACCATACAAACATACATGCACACATACATACATGCCAACATACATGCAAGCATACATGCACATATACACATACATACATGACCACATACATACATGCACATATACACATACATGACAACACATACATACATACATGCACATATACACATACATACATGACAACATACATACATGCACATATACACATACATAAATGACAACATACATACATACATGCAAACATACATGTAAACATACATACTAACATGCACATATATACTAACATGCACATATATACATGACAACATACATACATGCACATATACATATACACACATACATACATGGCAACATGCATACATGCACATATACACATACATGACAACATACATACATGCAAACATACATGCACATACATACATGCCAACATACTTACATGCCAGCATACATACATACATACATATACACATGACAACATACATACATGGCAACATGCATACATACATACATACATGCACATATATACATACATGACAACATACATACATGACAACATACATACATACATGACAACATACATGCATGACAACATACATGCAAACATACATACATGCAAACATACATACTGACATGCACATATATACTAACATGCAAACATACACACATACATGCAACCATACATACATGCAAACATACAAGCAACCATACATAAAAACATACATGCACACATATACATATATGCCAACATGCATGCAAGCATACATACATGCACATATACACATACATACATGACAACATACATACATAAATACATACATGCAAACATACATACATGCACATATACACATACATGACAACATACATACATGCAAACATACATACTAACATGCACATATATACATACATGCAAACATACATACAAGCAACCATACAAACATACATGCACACATACATACATGCCAACATACATGCAAGCATACATACATGCAAACATACATGCACATATACACATACATACATGACCACATACATACATACATGCACATATACACATACATAACACACATACATACATACATACATGCACATATACACATACATACATGACAACATACATACATGCACATATACACATACATAAATGACAACATACATACATACATGCAAACATACATACATACATGTAAACATACATACTAACATGCACATATATACTAACATGCACATATATACATACATGCCAACATACATACATGCCTACATACATACATGCACATATACATATACACACACATACATACATGCACATATACACATACATGACAACATACATACATGACAACATACATACATGCAGACATACATACATGCACATACATACATGCCAACATACTTACATGCCAGCATACATACATACATACATATACACATGACAACATACATACATGGCAACATGCATACATACATACATGCACATATACACATACATGGCAACATACATACATGCAAACATACATACATGCAAACATACATACATACATACATACAAAAATAAACTCACCTAAGACGTTCCCACGAAGATTTGAACAGTCCTGTCACTTTTCTTCTTACTGATCCCATTCACAATAACAGAGCGGTGGGCGCAGATGACGTAATCACGTGTGCCTGATATGATTACGTCATCTGCGCCACAATGCATTGTTACTTTGAATGCGAGCGGCGCCAAGAAGAAGGAAGATGGCAAGTGACGGGACCTTTCAGGGCTCCGTAGGGACGTCTTAGGTGAGTTTATTTTTTTTAATATATTTTTTGTTGTTCGGCGGGTGATGATGCAGCACCGGTGCGGCGACTACAGATATTACATGTAGTGACAGGGTGGGGGAGGGAAAAGTTGGTTGCCAAAACGGGGTGAATGTAGTGTAGTGTAGTGTAGTTGACATTCACGGTAAGTTCGTCTCAATCGGGCTTACCATGCCCGCTTGAGACGAACATTCTCCCGATGTTGCTAGAACTACAGTATCTAGCAACGTCGGGAGCGCGCACACTGCAGAGCGGTGCGGCTTGATTGACATCGAGCCGCTCACGCCCCTTTTTTGAAAAGATAACCAGCACTTGCTGAGTTATCAAGTGTAAAAAAAAGGTACTTAGGAAATGAATTTTTAAAATTTTTTAACAGCAAATGTTTTAAAATGAATTTCCTGCTTAGAATGTCTAAAAAAAAAATTGGAGTCAACTTGGGAATAACCCTTTAAGGTACCTTTACATTTTTTAATAACATATATATATATATATATATATATATATATATACCAGTAGAAAAACGGCAGCACTCTAATTCAATGTACAGGTTCCAGTAATGAAGGGTGCCAGCTGATAGTCCCGATCCAAAGACCATACGTATATCCAAGAAGAAAATTCAGCAGCACTCCAATGATCAAGGTGAAAAAAAGGTGAAATTTATTGTGCCAACATGGCAATGCAACGTTTCCGTCCCACCTTGGGACCTTTCTCAAGCATGTTTTTGTTGCGGTTTTTCCCCAATTTTCATAATGGCTGCAAATCCGCGTAATTTTATGTAAAACTTGCCGTGTTTTTGCTGTGATAACCATGACAAAAGCTGACTCATGTAAATGCAATCTTATACTTTCTCTCCCTTTATGAACCACACATGGTTTTAGCTTCAAAACTGCATAAAAAAAAACTGAATGAGGGTATGTTCACACAGAGTGTTTTTCGGCCCGAAAAATCAGAAGCAGAACGCCTACAAATATCTAACCATTGATTTCAATGGGAAAACGGTGTTCTGTTCCGACGGCGCGTTTTTTTACGTGTCCGTTTTTCAAAACGGCCGCGAAAAAAAAGTGCATGTCACTTCTTTAGCCATTTTTGGAGCCGTTTTTCATAGACTATAGAAAAACAGCTCCAAAATCGTCCGTTACAAAATGTCGCGATAAACGCGAATTTGATTAAAAAACGTCTGAAAATCAGGAGCTGTTTTCCCTTTAAATTTTGAGATGTTTTTTATTTTGTGTGTGCACATACCCTAAAACCTGCATGTGTGAGGCCAAATTTATACGTTAGGTATTACGTGCGGATTTGGCGCTTGTATTTTCGTTTGGCAAATGCACAGCGTAATACAGTACTGGCAAAGTAAATGAGATTTCAAGAAATCTAAACGTTGCATATTTTTTCTGCATGTAAATTGACCTGCGGTGTGTATTTTAACTGGTTCCCGGCCACTGGCTGTGTATTTACAGCCAACGGTCAGGGTCCTTAAAACCCGCACCATAGACCAGAGGCGTAGCTAGGTTCTCCAGCACCCGGGGCAAAGATTCAGTTTGGCGCCCCCCAACCTCTTTCCCGACATCTCCTTCCCCCTCGCCGTGTTTGTTTTCTCTACCAATCGACGTGTCATTTCTTTTTATGTAACGCGAGCATAAAATTATTTGTACATTTCACAAGCAATATGATTCTATACACAACACAAGAACCAAGCTCACTACATATATACAACACCAGCACAAATACAGCTCAATTTAGTGCAACCCCTGCCGTATAGGTTTGTACGGCGTAAAACTACAGCTCCCAGCATAGCCCGAACAAAGGTGAGGATATGCTGGGAGATGCCGTTTCACAAAAAATAAATCCTATCATAATCATCTCGCTGCAGATCATACAGTGACTACAGTGCTGATTAGAGGCAGAGTGAACATTTACATTAAGTGACTCACTGGTGACGTCTTTTTCTCCATTTGGTCCAGACCTCTATGACGACTTCTCCCGGTCCATTTCTGCAGTTTGCCGCTCACATGTCTTCAGCTTTTCACTTTTCCAACACTTCTGCACCTATAAATAAATATAAAGTTATCATTATACCACACACTACGCCCCTAAATATAATAGCGCCATACACTGCACCTCTAATTATAATAGCGCCATACACCGTGTCACACTCACACACACACTGTGCCCCCTGTAGATAGTGCCTGCCATAGAGCCCCTGTAGATAGTGCCCCCATATAGACCACCCCTGTATATAGTGTCCCACAAATAACTCCCCCTATAGTGCTCTACAGATAGCCCACCCCTGTATATAGCACCCTGTAGATATAGCCCACCCCTGTATATAGAGCTCTACATATAGTCCACCCCTGTATATAGTGTTTCACAGATAGCCCACCCCTGTATATAGCCCCCCTTGTACATATAGTCCACCCCTGTATATAGTGCTCCACTAGATAGTCCACCCCTGTATATAGTGCTCCACAGATAGCCCACCCCTGTATATACTATATACAAAGGTGGGCTATCTGTGGAGCACTATATACAGGGGTGGACTATATGTACAAGGGGGCTATATACAGGGGTGGGCTTTCTGTGGAGCACTACAGGGGGAGCTATTTGTGGGATACTATATACAGGGGTGGGCTATATCTACAGGGGGACTATATACAGGGGTGGGCTATATCTACAGGGGGACTATATCTACAGGAGGACCATATCTACAGGGCTGGGCTATATCTACAGGGCTGGGCTATATCTACAGGGCTGGGCTATACACAGGGCTGGGCTATATCTACAGGGGTGGGCTATATCTACAGGGGTGGGCTATACACAGGGGGGGTATATCTACAGAGGGGGGCTATATACAGGGGTGGGCTAAACACAGGGGGGCTATATCTACAGGGGTGGGCTATACACAGGGGGGCTATATCTACAGAGGGGGGCTATATACAGGGGTGGGCTATATCTACAGGGGTGGGCTATATACAGGGGGAATATATCTGCAGGGGGCTATATCTACAGGGCTGGGCTATATACAGGGCGACTAGATCTACAGGGGGGGGGCTATACTGGGGTGGGCTATCTATGGAGCACCATATACAGGGGTGGGCTATATCTACAGGGGGCTATATACTATATAGCCCACCCCTGTATATGGTGCTCTATAGACAGCCCACTCCAGTATATAGCCCCCCTGTAGATATAGTCCCCCTGTATATAGCCCCCCTGTAGATATAGTCCCCCTGTAGATATAGTCCCCCTGTATATAGCCCAGCCCTGTAGATATAGTCCCCCTGTAAATAGACACCCCCCGTAGATAAAGTCCCCCGTGTAGACAAAGTTCCCCCCGCAGATACAGCCACACACTTCCATTGCAATAAAAAAAAAAAAATTTTTTCAAACGCGCCTAATTCCCGCTCCCACGCCGTCCGGCAGCCATGGAGACCTGCTCTCTTCTGCGCGGGTCTCCAGGGGGTTGAACGCAGCGTCTATGAAAGGCGCTGATTGGCTGGGCAGGATGACTTTCCCTGCCAGTCACTCAGCGCCTTTCATCGACGGAAGCGTCACTTGTACAAAAGGTACCAGTCGCTTCATTCGTGGAGAGGCGCTGAATACCTGCGACACAGGTACAATTATAGTGCAGGAGGAGGTGGCGCTGGCGCCCCCTCCGAACTGCGCCCGGGGCACATGCCCCGCTTGCCCCCCCCTAGCTACGCCCCTGCATAGACTATTTACGGCGCGGGTTTTAACTTGCTGCCCAAGTGATCAAGCAGCTGAATGTAGGGTTTTAGGCTGTCAGTGATTGCCGGCGATCCTGAGGAGAAGATAGAAGCAGCTTTCACTCAATGAGTGCTGTGTATATGAATAGAGGCAGTGGCAGCTCCACTGTCTCTATTGGACCCGGTGATCATGTGATTAGTCACATGATCGCCGGGTCCCGTTAGTGGCAGATCGCTGCTGGGTCTTACTAGACAATAGTCACTATGAGGCTGGGTTTACACGAGCGTGTGCGTTTTGCGCAAAAGGCACTTAACAGCTCCGTCTGTCAGCCCCGTATGATGCGCGTTTGCGTGATTTTCGCGCAGCCACCATCATTATGACACTCCGTTTGGATGTTTGTAAACAGAAAAGCACTGCGGAAAAATTACGCAACTGTCTGCACTGCCCCATAGACTAATATAGGTCCGTGCGACGCGCGTGAAAATCATGCGCGTTGCACGGACGTATATCCCGTTCGTCTGAATAAGCCCTGAGAGGGCTTATTTCCCCTGTAACTGGAGCTGCTGTGCAGCCCCAGTTACAGTGGAAAAAGATGGTGTAAAAGAAAGAAAGAAAAAATATAAAGTCCCCCAAAGGTCTTTTCTGACCTTTGAGGGGCAGACCGTAGTAATAAAAAAATAAAAGTAAAGTGCAAATAAATTAATAATAAATACACATAAAATACCCACCCCAAAAAAAAACTTTCCCCACCGCCAATCATTGTCGTAACGCTAGCCCTGACCCAATTACCCTAATATAGACATGTAACATATTAACATTTTCGGTAGAGAATGACGATTACAAATAAAAGGTCTATTTTAGGGTAAAACTATGTTATTACCAAAAAACAATAGCTGAAAAGTAAAAAAGCCAATTTTTTTACTATTATTTTCAAACTTTAAGACTAAAAATTCTAAAATAGCAAAAAAGGTGTGTATAGAAGTTCTAAAAAAAAGAAACCTGCATTGTCTACGGGAAAAAACGTCGCAAAAATCAAGTTGCTAGCCCAACAAATAAAAAAGTTATAGCCATGTAACTAACGCGTGCTAAAAATGGCTAAACTGTGTCTGGTCCTGAAGGCTCAAAATAGCCCAGTCCTGAACTGGTTAAAATCCACAGCATGTCAATTTATCTTGCGTTTCCACTTGCGAATTGTAAAACACCCTAAAAACGCACCTATTTCCACATCAAAATGGAAAAACTGCACCTAAAAACGCACTTGTAGGTGCGGATTTTTCCTGCTGAATTACCTGCGTTTTCCTGCATCAAATTCCGCATTGTGTGCATGTAGCCTAAATACAAGAAATGATTATCGATTTACGCAGGAAAAAAGAGACAGTGGTGCCGGTGTCTATTCTAAATCAGGAAGTGGAGAGAGTGACATCATACAAATATTTGGGTATATATTTGGACCAGAATTTGGATTGGATCAAGAATACAGAAAAGGTGTACAAAAAGGCAATGAGCCGGTTGTATTTACGTAACTTGCGCTCGTTTAATGTGTGTAATAAAATGATTGTAATGTTTTATAACTCTGTGGTCGCTAGCGTTATATTTTATGGTGCTGTCTGTTGGGGAGGTAATATCAGAAAAGCAGAAAATAATAAGTTAAATAAGGTGATCAAAAAGGGAAAAGCGATCATGGTTAGTGATGTGCCTTTATTTGAAGAGGTATTAAATAAAAGGTTATTAAGGAAAATTAGTGCAATTAAAATAGAGGCGCTGCGTCCGCTACATAATATTTTAGTCGATAAACAAAGCTGTTTTAGTGGTCGACTGTTCAATTTTCATAATCGCCGCCGGATGTAGTAAAGGGCGATTTAAAAGATCTTTTATTCCAAATGCTATTATTGCACTTTATAATATGTCTTTATAGGGTGTCATGATGCTTTTTTATTATATATTTTATTATATATCGTTGTTGTATGTTGTATGGTTTAGTATAATGTGTAGTGTAAATGGGAGTTACAACTGTAAACCAATTTCCTTCTGGGGATAAATAAAGTATCTATCTATCTATCTATCTATCTATCTAGCTATCTATCTATCTATCTATCTATTCACACGCGGTGTGGTTAAAACTGCATTAAAAATGCATAAAATCACAGTAAAAACACATGCATTTTAACCACACCCCAACCACAATCTCTAATTACACAATAAGGATATGTTCAACAGCCAATTTTTTCAAATCTGACATGTGTCACTTTATGTAATAACTCTTCTTTCACCTATCCAAGCGATTCTGAGATTGTTTTCTTGTCACACATTGGACTTTATGTTACTGGCAAAATTTGCTCGATACATTCAGTATTTAATTGTGAAAAACATTGCAAAAATTTGCATTTGACTAAATTTAAATGTATCTGCTTGTAAGACAAATAGTAATACCACACAAAAATGTTGCTAATTAGCATCCCCATATGTAGTTTTTTTGAGCATTCTTTTTTTATTCTAGGACGTTACATGCTTAGGACTTTAGCAGCAATTTCTCAAATTTTCAAGAAAATTTCAAAAGGCTATTTTTACAGGGGCCAGTTCAGTTGTGAAGTGACTTTTAGGGCCTTATATATTAGAAACCCCCGATAAGTTACCCCATTTTAAAAACGTCACCCCTCAAAGTATTCAAAACAGCATTTAGAAAGTTTCTTAACACTTTAGACGTTTCACAGGAATTAAAGCAATGTAGAGGTGAAATTTACAAATTTCATATTTTTTTGAAGAAATTAATTTTGAATCTATATTTTTTGTAACACAGAAGATTTTACCAGAGAAATGAAACTCAATATCTATTGCCCAGATTCTGCAGTTTTTTCAAATATCCCATATGTGCCACTAGCATGCTTATAGACTGAAGCACCGGCCTCAGAAGCAAAGGAGCACCTAGAGGATTTTGGGGCCTTCTTTTTATTAGAAAATATTTTAGGCATCATGTCAGGTTTGAAGGGCTCTTGCGGTGCCAAAACAGTAGAAATCCCCCAAAAGTGACCCCATTTTGGAAAATATACCCCTTGAGGAAATTATCTAGGGGTATAGTGAGCATTTTCACACCAGAGGTTTTTTGCAGAAATGGTTGGAAGTAGGCCGTGAAAATGAAAATCTACATTCTTTCAAAGAAAATGTAGGTTTAGCTAATTTTTTCTAATTTCTACAAGGACTAAAGGAGAAAAAGCACTGCAACATTTGTAAAGCAACTAATTAGAATTGGGCAGTAAAGATAAAAAAAAATCCTTTTTTTCTCAATAAGACGTAGCTTTAGCTCAAAATTTTTCATTTTCTCAACAAATAAAGGAATAAAAGAACCGCAACATTTGTAAAGCAACTTCCCTGGAGTACGGAAATACCCCATATGTGGTCAAAAACTGCTGTTTGGACACACGGCAGGGCTCAGAAGGGAAAGAGCGCCATTTGGCTTTTAGAGCTCAAATTTAGCAGGAATGGTTTGCGGAGGCCACGTCGCATTTGCAAAGCCCCTGAGGGACCAAAACAGTGAAAAAGCCAAAAAAATGACTCCAGTTAGGAAACTACACCCTTTGAAGAATCCATCTAGGGGTGTACTGAGCATTTTGACCCCACAGGGGTTTCATAGATTTAATTAGAATTGGGCAGTGAAGATAAAAAAAATCCTTTTTCCCAATAAGACGTAGCTTTAGCTAAAAAATTTTCATTTTTTCAACAAATAAAGGAATAAAAGAACTGCAACATTTGTAAAGCAACTTCCCTGGAGTACGGAAATACCCCATATGTGGTCATAAACTGCTGTTTGGGCACACGATAAGGATCATAAGGGAAGGAGCGCCATTTGGCTTTTGGAGCAAAGATTTTGCTGGATTGGTTTCTTGACATCGTGTCTCATTTGCAAAGCCCCTAAGGAACCTGTACAGTGGAAACTCCCCAAAAGTGACTCCATTCACGAAACTACACCCCTTGAAGAATTAATCTAGGGCTGTAGTGAGCATTTTGACCCCACAGGTGTTTCATAGATTTTATTAGAATTGGGTAGTGAAAATGAAAAAACTTTTTCTTCAATAAGACGTAGTTTTAGCTCAAAATTTTTCATTTTCTCAACAAATAAAGGAAAAAAAGAACCCCAACATTTGTAAAGCTATTTCTCCCGAGTACGGCAATACCCCATATGTGGTCATAAACTGCTGTTTGGGCACAGAGTAGGGCTCAGAAGGGAAGGAGCGCCATTTGCTTTTGAAGTACAGATTTTGCTGGATTGGTTTCTGGGAACTATGTCGCATTTGCAAAGTCCCTGTGGGACCAAAACAGTGGATCCTCCCCAGGAGTGACACCATTTTAGAAACAACACCCCTTAAAGAGGCTCTGTCACCAGATTTTGCAACCCCTATCTGCTGTTGCAGCAGATAGGCGCTGCAATGTAGATTACAGTAACGTTTTTATTTTTAAAAAACGAGCATTTTTGGCCAAGTTATGACCATTTTTGTATTTATGCAAATGAGGCTTGCAAAAGTCCAAGTGGGTGTGTTTAAAGTAAAAGTCCAAGTGGGCGTGTATTATGTGCGTACATCGGGGCGTTTTTACTACTTTTACTAGCTGGGCGTTGTGTATAGAAGTATCATCCACTTCTCTTCACAACGCCCAGCTTCTGGCAGTGCAGATCTGTGACGTCACTCACAGGTCCTGCATCGTGTCGGCCACATCGGCACCAGAGGCTACAGTTGATTCTGCAGCAGCATCGGTGTTAGCAGGTAAGTCGATGTAGCTACTTACCTGCAAACGCTGATGCTGCTGCAGAATCAACTGGTGCCGATGTGGCCGACACGATGCAGGACCTGTGAGTGACGTCACAGATCTGCACTGCCAGAAGCTGGGCGTTGTGAAGAGAAGTGGATGATACTTCTATACACAACGCCCAGCTAGTAAAAGTAGTAAACACGCCCCGATGTACGCACATAATACACGCCCAGTTGTACTTTTACTTTTCAACACGCCCAGTTGTACTTTTGCAAGCCTCATTTGCATAAATACAAAAATGGTCATATCTTGGCCAAAAATGCTCGTTTTTTAAAAATAAAAACGTTACTGTAATCTACATTGCAGCGCCTATCTGCTGCAATAGCAGATAGGGGTTGCAAAATCTGGTGACAGAGCCTCTTTAAGGTCTTCACCTAGGGGTGTAGTGAGCATATTAACCCCGCAGGTGATTGGCAGAAATTGGTGTGCACTCGATGTTTCCATAGAAATGGCAATATGTGGTGCCCAGCTTGTGCCACCATAACAAGACAGCTCTTTGATTATAATGCTGTGTTTCCCGGTTTTAGAAACACCCTACATATGGCCTGTAAAGGATCTGCCAGGCACAGCTTCGGGGTTAACTCCCAGAACTAATCAGTCAGCACCTGAGAATACATCCCTGAGACTGACTCCTGCTTCCACCATTCAGGCTGGCAGGCTTAGGAGTGGGAGAGCCTATCATAACCTGGCCAGACTCAGCTAGCTCCCGCCCTCGGTCTATTTAAGCCTGCACTTCCTGTCCCTCGGTGCTTGTGATTCTTTCCTTGTGGTTTCCTGGCCCAGCTACAGCTCCTGCTATTTTTGATCCTGCTCCATACAGACCCTGGCTTACCAACTACTCTTCTGCTTTTCGTTTTGTACCTCGCACACTCCTGGCTTGACTCGGCTCGTTCACCACTCTGGTTGCTCACGGTGTTGCCGTGGGCAACGGCCCCTTTTCCTTGCTTGTGTTCCTTTGTATGTTTGTCGTGTTTGTCGTGCACTTACTGAGCGCAGGGACCGCCGCCCAGTTGTACCCCGTCGCCTAGGGCGGGTCGTTGCAAGTAGGCAGGGACAGAGTGGCGGGTAGATTAGGGCTCACTTGTCCGTCTCCCTACCCCCTGCCATTACATAATCACAAGCCCTTACCTAGTCTACCCCTGGTCCCTGACACCACTATGGATCCCCGTGAGACCCTGGCTCAGCAAATGCAGGGTCTCTCCCTACAGGTCCAGGCCCTGGCTCAGAGGGTCAACCAGCCTGATGCTACCCTGGTAGTTCCCCTCACCGCACCTCTTGAACCCCACCTCAAGTTGCCCGACCGGTTCTCAGGGGACCGGAGGGCTTTTCTCTCCTTTCGGGAGAGTTGTAGGCTTTACTTTCGTTTAAAGCCTCATTCCTCAGGTTCTGAGAGCCAGCGGGTGGGTATAATTATGTCCCGGCTCCAGGAAGGGCCCCAAGAGTGGGCCTTCTCCTTGGCTCCTGACGCCCCTGAACTTTCCTCCGTTTCTTTTCTGCTCTCGGACTTATTTATGACGAGACTGACAGGACTGCCTTTGCCGAGAGTCAGCTGGTGACCTTAAGTCAGGGTAAGAAACCTGTTGAGGAGTATTGCTCTGACTTTCGGAAGTGGTGCGTAGCTTCTCGGTGGAATGACCCTGCCTTAAAGTGACAGTTTAGGTTGGGTCTGTCGAATGCCCTGAAAGACCTGCTAGTTAGCTATCCCTCTTCTGACTCCCTAGACCAGGTTATGGCTTTAGCGGTACGACTTGACCGACGTCTCAGGGAACAACAACGTGAAAGTTTATGTGTTTTCTCCTCCGACTCCCCCATGATGCCTCCCGAAGCTCCGTTGCTTCGTTCCTCCCAGAAAGATTCAGAGATACCTATGCAACTCGGGGCCTCCGTGTCCCCCCAACAACGTAGAGAATTCCGCAGGAAGAATGGTCTCTGCTTCTACTGTGGGGACGACAAGCATCAAGTGAACAACTGTCCTAAGCGTAAGATTGCAGCCAGAGAACTTCCGCGTCTAAGTGATCATCGGGGAGGTCACTTGGGCGCACAGGTATTTCCCGTAAATATGAAACGTACTAAGATCTTGCTTCCCTTTCAGGTCTCTTTTGGTGGTAGGTCTGCTACCGGCAGTGCCTTCGTGGATTCAGGGTCCTCTACTAATATCATGTCTGTGGAATTTGCTATGTCCCTTGCTATGCCTCTGATTGATTTGCCTAAACCTGTCCCGGTAGTGGGTATCGACTCCACTCCTCTTGCTAATGGTTATTTTACACAGCATACCCCTGTTTTTGAACTCATTGTTGGCTCCATGCATTTGGAGCAATGCTCTGTACTGTTGATGCAGGGATTATCGTACGATTTGGTTCTAGGTCTTCCCTGGTTGCAGTTGCATAATCCTACGTTTGACTGGAATACTGGGGAGCTAACCAAATGGGGTAATGAATGTTGTACGTCATGTTTTTCTGTTAATTCTATTTCTCCCCCTAAGGAGGCGAATACGCTACCCGAGTTTGTTCAGGACTTCGCTGATGTTTTCTCTAGGGAGGCCTCCGAAGTGTTACCTCCTCATAGAGAATACGATTGCGCTATCGAATTGGTACCAGGAGCTAAGCTTCCTAAGGGTAGGATATTTAATCTTTCTTGTCCCGAACGTGAAGCTATGAGAGTGTATATCCAGGAATCCCTGGCCAAGGGTTGCATTCGTCCCTCTTCTTCTCCGGTAGGTGCTGGCTTCTTCTTCGTGGGGAAGAAGGATGGTGGTCTTAGGCCATGCATTGACTACCGTAGCCTGAATAAGGTCACGGTAAGGGACCAGTATCCCCTTCCTTTGATTCCTGATCTCTTTAATCAGGTTCAGGGGGCCCAATGGTTTTCTAAATTGGATCTACGGGGGGCGTATAACCTTATTCGCATCAAAGAGGGGGATGAGTGGAAGACTGCGTTTAACACGCCCGAAGGCCATTTCGAATACCTCGTCATGCCCTTTGGGTTGTGTAATGCCCCTGCGGTCTTCCAGAATTTCATAAATGAGATTTTGAGAAATTACCTGGGGATTTTTCTGGTAGTGTACCTTGATGACATACTGGTGTCTTCCAAGGACTGGTCCTCCCACATTGAGCATGTCAGGAAGGTGTTCCAGGTCCTTCGGGAAAACAAACTGTTTGCCAAAACCGAAAAATGTGTGTTTGGGGTACAGGAGATTCCATTTTTGGGTCAAATCCTCACTCCTCATGAATTCCGCATGGACCCCGCCAAGGTTCAGGCTGTGGCGGAATGGGTCCAACCTGCCTCCCTGAAGGCGTTACAGTGTTTTTTGGGGTTCGCTAATTATCACAGGAGATTTATTGCTAACTTCTCGGTCATCGCTAAGCCCCTTACGGACCTCACTCGCAAAGGTGCTGATCTCCTCCACTGGCCTCCTGAGGCTGTCCAGGCTTTTGAGGTCCTTAAGAAGTGCTTTGTCTCGGCCCCGGTGCTGGTTCAGCCCAACCAAATGGAGCCATTTATCGTGGAAGTTGACACATCTGAGGTGGGAGTGGGGGCTGTCTTGTCCCAGGGTACCAGGTCCCTCACCCATCTCCAACCCCTGTGCCTACTTCTCCAGGAAGTTTTCGCCAACTGAAAGTAACTATGATATTGGCAACCGCGAACTCTTAGCCATTAAATGGGCATTTGAAGAGTGGCGCCACTTCCTGGAGGGGGCTGGGCACCAGGTAACGGTCCTTACCGACCACAAGAATCTGGTTTTCCTAGAATCTGCCCGGAGGCTAAACCCGAGACAAGCTCGATGGGCGTTATTTTTTACCAGATTCAATTTTTTGGTTACCTTTAGGGCTGGGTCTAAAAATATTAAGGCTGATGCACTGTCGCGTAGCTTCATGGCCAGCCCTCCTTCGGAGGCAGATCCTGCTTGTATTTTGCCTCCAGGTATAATCATTTCCTCGATCGATTCTGATTTAGTCTCTGATATTGCTGCTGATCAAGGTGCAGCTCCCGGGAACCTTCCTGAGAATAAGCTGTTTGTTCCCCTGCAATTCCGGCTAAGGGTACTTAGGGAAAATCATGACTCCGCACTATCTGGCCATCCAGGCATCCTGGGTACCAAACACCTCATTACCAGAAATTATTGGTGGCCTGGGTTGCCTAAAGACGTTAAGGCCTACGTCGCCGCTTGTGAGGTTTGTGCTAGGTCCAAGACTCCCAGGTCCCGACCAGCGGGCTAACTGCGTTCGTTGCCCATTCCCCAGAGACCTTGGACACATATCTCCATGGATTTTATCACCGATTTGCCTCCATCCCAAGACAAGTCGGTGGTGTGGGTGGTGGTGGACCGCTTCAGTAAGATGTGCCACTTTGTGCCCCTCAAGAAACTACCCAACGCCAAAACGTTGGCTACCTTGTTTGTCAAACACATCCTGCGTCTCCACATCCTGCGTCTCCCTGTCAATATCGTTTCGGACAGAGGGGTACAATTTGTTTCATTGTTTTGGAGAGCCTTCTGTATGAAGTTGGGGATTGATCTGTCCTTCTCCTCTGCCTTCCATCCTGAAACCAATGGCCAAACGGAGAGGACTAATCAATCTCTAGAACAATACTTAAGGTGTTTTGTCTCTGACTGTCAATTTGATTGGGTCTCTTTCATTCCCCTCGCCGAATTTTCCCTTAATAACCGGGTCAGTAACTCGTCAGGGGTCTCTCCTTTTTTTTGTAATTTTGGGTTTAATCCACGGTTCTCCTCCGTTTCACCTGGTAGTTCCAACAATCCCGAGGTAGAGGTCATTCATCGGGAACTGTGCACAGTCTGGGCCCAGGTTCAGAAAAACCTAGAGGTGTCCCAGAGCGTACAAAAAACTCAGGCTGATAAAAAACGTTCTGCTAACCCCCTGTTTATGGTCGGGGATCTGGTGTGGTTGTCGTCTAGGAACTTGCGTCTCAAGGTTCCGTCCAAGAAGTTTGCTCCCCGGTTTTTTGGGCCGTATATGGTCATTGAGGTCCTCAATCCTGTCTCCTTCCGGCTGGAGTTACCCCCGTCTTTTCGGATACACGACGTGTTTCATGCCTCCCTCCTCAAACGCTGCTCCCCGTCCTTGGCTCCCTCGAGGAGACCTCCTGTTCCCATCCTCACCCCGGAGGGGGTGGAATTCGAGGTGGCCAGGATTGTGGACAGCAAGATGGTCCAAGGCTCCCTCCAGTACCTGGTCCATTGGAGAGGATACGGGCCCGAGGAGAGGACTTGGGTAACCGCCCAGGATGTTCACGCTGGGGTATTGGTCAGGAGGTTCCACCTGCGTTTCCCCAGTAAGCCAGGTCCACTTAGAAAGGGTCCGGTGGCCCCTCATAAAAGGGGGGGGACTGTAAAGGATCTGCCAGGCACAGCTTCGGGGTTAACTCCCAGAACTAATCAGTCAGCACCTGAGAATACATCCCTGAGACTGACTCCTGCTTCCACCATTCAGGCTGGCAGGCTTAGGAGTGGGAGAGCCTATCGTAACCTGGCCAGACTCAGCTAGCTCCCGCCCTCGGTCTATTTAAGCCTGCACTTCCTGTCCCTCGGTGCTTGTGATTCTTTCCTTGTGGTTTCCTGGCCCAGCTACAGCTCCTGCTATTTTTGATCCTGCTCCATACAGACCCTGGCTTACCAACTACTCTTCTGCTTTTCGTTTTGTACCTCGCACACTCCTGGCTTGACTCGGCTCGTTCACCACTCTGGTTGCTCACGGTGTTGCCGTGGGCAACGGCCCCTTTTCCTTGCTTGTGTTCCTTTGTATGTTTGTCGTGTTTGTCGTGCACTTACTGAGCGCAGGGACCGCCGCCCAGTTGTACCCCGTCGCCTAGGGCTGGTCGTTGCAAGTAGGCAGGGACAGAGTGGCGGGTAGATTAGGGCTCACTTGTCCGTCTCCCTACCCCCTGCCATTACATGGCCCTAATCTTTTTCCTGGACATTTACCAGGCTCAGGAGTGAAAGAGTACCAATGCGAAATTGAGGCCTAATTTGGCAATTTACAAAGTATTGGTTTACAATTGCAGAGCTTAAGTAATAAAAGAAACCCCTGAGAAGTGACCCCATTTTGGAAACTACCCCTCAAGGCATTTATTAAGAGGTGTAGTGAGCATCTTCACCCCACAGGTCTTTTCCATGAATGATTGTGCTGCGGTAGGTGCAAAGTAAAAATTAAAATTTTTCTCTAGATATGCCATTTCAGTGGCAAATATGTGGTGCCCAGCTTGTGCTACTGGAGATACACACCCCAAAAATTGTTAAAAGGGTTCTCCCAGGTATGGCGACGCCATATATGTGGAAGTAAACTGCTGTTTGGGCACTCTGTAGGGTTTAGAAGGGAGGGAGCGCCATTTTGCTTTTGGAGCACAGAGTATGCTTGGTAGTAGTCTTGTTTGGAGTTTTACTGGTGTTTCCGTTTATAATGTGGGGGCATATGTAAACGGGGTAGAGTACATCAGGGGCATAGTCAGGTGGTATAATAATAGGGTAAAAATATCAAATAAATAATCCATAGATGTGTGTTACGCTGTGAAGCAATCCTTTCTGCACAGGCCGGTGTCGCGCTGATAAATGTCCTTTCTTATCCCCCTTTTGGTACACACCCTGCACCTTTTGCAGTTTGGGGAATTTTGCTGGAAAGTGTTGTCCTGGTATAATACGGGCACCCTTCCTTCCAGCAGCTATGTTTGGGCCCTCCCGTTCCTGGTTCCCTAATTTTAGGGGCTTTGATAATTCGCCATTTCAAACAGAAGAAATGTTCCCCTTGGTCCTGCACAGTTGCATATTTTTTCTTTCCTGACTTATTGGAGCCTTAACTAATTTTATTTTTTCATAGATGTAGTGGTATGAGGGCTGTTTTTTTGCAGGACGAGCTGTAGTTTTTATTGGTACCCTTTTGGGGTACATGCGACTTATTTATCACATGTTATCCTTTTTTTTGGGAGGCCAGGTGACAAAAAAACAGAAATTCTGGCATATTTTTTTAGTTCTTTTTATACAGCGTTCACCACGCATCATAAATTACATGTTAACTTTATTCTGTGGGTCAGTCTGATTCCAGCGATACCTAATTTATGGCACTTTTTTATGTTTTACAACTTTTTGCACAATAAAATTACTTTTGTAAAAAGAATGTATTGTTTCTGTCGCCAAGTTGTGAGAACCATAACTTATTAATTTTTTTGTTGACGGAGCTGTATGAGGGCTTGTTTTTTGCGAGATAAGTTATAGTTTTTATAGGTACCATTTTTGTATACATGCGACTTTTTGATCACTTTTTATTTATATTTTTGGAAGACAAAGTGACCAAAAAAACAGCAATTATGGCATTTTCCGGCGTTCACTGTGCAGGATAAATAACATAATATTTTTATAGTTCAGGTCGTTATGGACGCGGCGATACCAAATATGTATGGCTTTATTATTTTTTTCAATAATAAATGATTTGATAAGTGAAAAAGGGCGATAGTGATTTATGTTATTACTTGAAACTGTTATTGTATTTTTTACAACTTTTATTTTGACTTTTTTGACACTTTTTTTTTGACACTTTTCTTTTAGTCCCACTAGGGGACTTGATGCTCCAACTGTTTGTTTGATGTTTTAATACTTTGCACTACCTATGTAGTGCAGTGTATTAGAACAGTCAGTTGTTCACTGACAGCAAGCCGATCAGGCTCCGCCTCCGGACAGGGCCTAACGGGCTTCAGTAATGGCAGACAGGAAGCCATTGTTAGGCCTCCTGTTGCCATAGTAGCAGTCGCCAGCCTTGCCATCACATGACAGGCTGCCGATTTGCTACATACCGCTAAGATGCAGCGATCGCATTGGATCACTGCATCGAAGGGGTTAATGGCAGGAATCGGAGCTAGCTCCAGTTCCTGCCGATACATCGGGGTGTCCGCTGTAACATACAACGGACACCCACTGCTGATGACGCCGGCTCAGCTTCTGAGCCGGCACTATCTTGCCGATGGTACCAGAAGCCGTTTAGGCCCCACGACAAGCGGGGCATAGGAGGCTTTCATTGCTGGCAGACCGAGAGGTAAGTATTAGGCCTCCGATCGCCTTTGCAGCCGCCGCAAACCCAGTGATCACGTTGCTGGGGTGCCGGTGGCTAAAAACTCCTCACATGCTGCGATCTCTATTGAACGCAGCATGTGAGGGGTTAATCGGTCGGCAGCGCGTAGCCCATGAAAGAAGTGATGTGTCGTGGGCTGGCTTGGTGGTTATATAAGGTGTGCGATAGGTGTGCTGAACATATATGACTCGTTGTTGCCATGGGTAAAAGGGGCGATTTATCAGAATTGCAAAAAGGGATGATTATTGGCTTTCGGGCCAAGCGTGGCAGTATTTCTCAAACAGCGAAGTTTGAGAACTGTTCGCTTGCTGCTGTGGTGAAAGTGTATCGTGAGTGGACAAATGGCACCCTTGGGAATAACTAATGTGGAAACTGTGGATCACCAACGTCCATCCGTTCGATGAAGCAGAAAACGTGACTCATCGGAGAAGGCAACCATTTGGCAATCATCGGTTGTCTGATTCCGATACTACAGTGCAAATTGAAACCTTTGTTAGCATAGGAGCAGTGACCACCCATCTGCTTCGGAGCAGTAGGGGATACTGAACTATTGTTTTAGATACATCTGGTAGCCCCCTGGTTGATTTTCACAGTGAGCTGCTCACTGTAAAGTGTAATTTGGCCCTCAAGCACCATCGTAGCCGACGTTTACCTCTCACATCAATGGCATGCGGTGCTCCGCAGTTTCCACGTCGGTTATTCACAATGGTGCCATTTGTCCATTCAGGATACACTTTTGTAATGGGGTTGTGGAACCACTGGGCTACTCAGCCGCAACGGTGTAGCTGCTGGCCAGACAGATGTAATACAGTCACTGGTAGATGGTACCTTGGTGACAGCTGGACACAGTCAGATAGCAGATAGCGGATACAGGCTGGTGCCAGATTACTGGAAGCAGGCTAGTGCCGGATTACTGGACACAGGATGCAGGATACCGGACTGGTCACGGAAACAGGACTCAGGATACAGAACTGGTCACGGACACAGGACAGGATACAGGACTCAAGATACAAGATTGGTCACGGACACAGGACCTAGAATACAGGATACAGGACTGGTCATGTACACAGAACTCAGGATACAGGACTAGTCACGGACACAGGATACAGGAACCTTCGCAGGCTAACACTGGGTTAGTACAACATTGCTCAGGCACTTGGGAGATGGTGAAGGTGCCTTAAGTAGTCCTAGGAAGCAGCAGGGGTGGTTGGGTAACTTTTGAATTTCGCATGCACTAGCGTTTTAACAGGCGGCCAGCGCACACTAGAGATACGGCGTCCGTGAGCCGCATAGGACAGAGGATGCCGAGCAAGGTACGAGACATACGCGGTGGGGACCGCTGTCAGATGCCGGGCCCACCGCTGGGGTTACAACTACTATAATTCTACCACTATATACAAGAATATAAAGACTATAATACTTCCTCCTATGTTCAAGAATATAACTACTATAATACTTTCCCTATGTACAAGAATATAACTACTATAATAATGCCGCTTATGTACTAAAATATAACGACTATAATACTGCCCACTATGTACAAGAATATAGCTACTATAATACTGCCCCTATGTAAAAAATATATAACGACTATAATACTGCCCGCTATGTAGATGAATCTAACGACTATAATACTACCAAGAGAAAAAAAGACAGCAGCAAAAGCCACAAATGTGCTCACCCAATATTTTGTCCTGAGATCTGTAGTTCCTCAATGGAGTGCAATTGGAAGGGGGGGGGGGGGGGGGGGCTTGTAGGCAGACAAGGAATTCAATATTTTAAAAAAAAAAGAAGATATTCCTCAGCACATCCACAAGATGTAGTATAAAAAGAGCTTTATTTGGTCATTTTTAAAAGTCCATAGAGGACACAGGTAGGGCGTGTTACCGCTTACACATTTCGAACTGAAGTGTTCTTACTCATAGCATACGTAACAGATGCGATACATGTGTTTTAACCCCTTAACCCCTTACCGCAAATGGGCGTCACTGTACGTCCTTTTTAGCGATGCCTTCCCGCAAAAGGGCGTACAGTAGCGCCCTGCATTCAAACTGTCAGCATGTCACTAGACATGGTGACATCACAATGATTGTTGCTGTCCGTGACAGCTAACAATCACAGTTACCTGGCACGGGACCTATCAGAGAGGCCCCGTGTCGGTGATCGCTGTGGTTGGTCAGTCAAATGTGACAGACCAATCACAGCTGTCAATGACGACACAGTGCCGTTTCCCGGCTCTGAGAAGCTCATTGCGTGTCAGATCTTCTCAGAGCCGGTCATCCGTGCAGTTTAGTGTAGTGTACTGTCAGTGTCAGAGTGTTTCTGACAGAAACAACTGTTAAAAATATAAAAATATCTCCTCTATACTCATCCCCCATGCCCTTCAGCTGATCCCTGCCTAATGTGAAGGACCCTGTCAGATCCGTGAAGGACCCTGTCAGATCTGTGAAGGTCCCTGTCAGATCTGAAGTCCCTGTCAGTGTCCCTGTCCAGTTTGTTTAAAAAGTTCCCCATTTTTACCCTATACTGAACCCTAGCCCCAGCTTCCGTCACCTCGTAATCCTGCTTACCTGCTGATGTCCGTCACCTGCTGATCTCCGTCACCTCACCATTTACTTGCGGTCTTCTGTCCCTACCTACTCTGTCCTCTCCTGTATTTTTAGGGAGTTTAGTTTTCTTGTTAAAAAAAAATTAAAAAACTATTTAAAAAATATATAAATAAACCGTTATTTAGCAATTGTAGGGAGCCTTGTTAGGGGTAGTGCTACTTTATATAGGCTCATTACCTGACCTCTGTGTCTTGTCACCACCTGTGGCCTTTATAGTCCAGAGGAGGCATATGCCATGTTATGCTCCGACACCCACTCTGCAAGTGATGATGAGATGGAATTTGTTATTTCATCTTCATCATCATCTAGCGAGTCTGATAAGCACCCCCCCCCCCCACAGCGCAGAAGAGCAGTTGGTCCTGCGCAGCCGAATTCAAATGAGGCGATGTGGGTACCTGCTGTAAATTATACCCCTCAGGTTCCCAACTTTACTGCCTCCTAAGGGATCCAAGTAGAAACAGCGGGGTTCAGGGAATTAGATTTTTTTAATTTGTTCTTTTCTGAAGAATTTGTTTCTGCGATGGTCCAGCAGACCAATTTGTATGAAGAGCAGTTTATGGCCAGCAATCCCACCTCATATAATGCCAGAGTTCAAAACTGGACCCCCACAGACCCAGTGGAACTCCGAAAATGTTGGAGCCTATTGTTAAACATGGGCCTCATAAAAAAAACACGTATCCGAGACTACTGGTCCTCTGACGTATTGTACAATACACCCCTCTACAGTACGGTGATGAGGAGAACACGTTTTGAGGCCCTGCTCAAGTTCTTGCATTATAACGATATTTCCCGTTGCCCACCACCCCAGGACCCCCATT
This sequence comes from Rhinoderma darwinii, assembly GCF_050947455.1. Lineage (NCBI taxonomy): Eukaryota > Metazoa > Chordata > Amphibia > Anura > Rhinodermatidae > Rhinoderma > Rhinoderma darwinii. The sequence goes on from NC_134695.1 coordinate 4,682,961, forward strand.
ATGACAGGCTATATAAGATTAGGGCTGTCATCGACCAACACCCCTGAAAAAAATATAGCGGTCGATGAATCCCTCGTAAATTTCAAAGGGAGGCTGCACTTCAGGCAATACCTCCCAAACAAAAGGGGCTGGTACTGCATAAAATTATACAAGGTGTGTGAGAGCGCCACCGGGTACACACACCGTTTTAAAATTTATGAGGGGAAAGATTCCAAAATTGAACCCCCAGACTGCCCCTCATTTCTTGGTATCAGCGGCAAAATTGTTTGGGACCTGATACACCCTTTACTTGGTCAGGGATATCACCTATACGTGGACAATTTTTATAATAGTATTCCCCACCCTGTGGCACCATCCGGAAGAATCAGAAGGACCTTCTCAAAACCCTGCTGGGACAGATGTTGCAGAAAGGGGAAAGTAGTGCCGTCTGCAACGATAATCTGCGCTTTCTTAAATTTAAGGACAAAAGGGATGTACACATATTGTCCACAATTCATAATGCTAGCAGCAGAGGTGTTATTGTACATGGATCCAGCACCCCAACCACCAAGCCTACCTGCATCCTAGACTACAATCGCTTCATGGGTGGGGTGGACCTATCCGATCAAGTGATCAAACCATATAGTGCCATGCGTAAGAGCAAAACATGGTACAAAAAGCTGGTCGTCCATCTCACCCAAATTGCATTTTATAATGCGTTTGTGGTGTCCAGGTATGCAGGCAATCGTGAAACCTTCCTGCAATTCCAGGAGAAGGTCATCAAGGCTCTAATATTTGGAAACCCAGAAGGAGAGGGTACTGCAAGTAATGTAAATCGCATTATTCCAGGCCAGCATTTTCCAACAGAAATACCCCCGACCGAGAAAAAAAAGAAGACCCCCCCCCCAAAAAAATGTGGGGTGTGTACAAGAAGAGGGATCAGAAGAGACACCACCTACCAATGCGATACATGCCCCACAAAACCCGGCCTATGCATAAAAGAATGCTTCAAAATTGATCAAACCTCATTAGAGTTTTAAATTATTTTTTTATTCATCAGTCCCCTCTTTCTTCATATTGGCCATTATAAAGTAATTTCATTTATTTCCCATTTTCTGCCCACTGACTAAAAATTTTAATAACCCCAAGACAACACTAAAAATTCTAGATGAATACCTAAGGTGGTGTCGCCTTAGAATTGGTCACGCAAAATTAGAATAACTGGTAAAACCATAAAACAAAACTAAAAATTCTCACTATACCCCTAGATTAATACCTAGGGTGGTGTCGCTTTACAATTGGTCACGCAAAATTAGAATAACTGGTAGAACCTTAAAACAAAACTAAAAATTCTCACTATACCCCTAGATGAATATAATGGGGGTTGTAGTTTTTAAATGTTCAATTTTTTGTTCTGCCTGTTGTTATGATTATGTCCAGCCATAAAAAGCAGTTATTTTCATTCTTAGTACTTTTGTACTTTTTGGTGATACGGGCATAGCTCTTTTTATTTGGAGGGTATACGAGCTGTTCCTGATCAGTGCAGTATGGGCTTGTTTTACGGTTTTGTGCAACTTGTTCTACCCGATAATACTACTGGTAAAGCTGACAATAATTTGTGGACTAGTGATCCTTTACTGTATCTATACATACAGTGTTGGACACTGCTCCTTTATATATTCTGCAGGTGATTGGTTGTTTTGCGCACATTTCAGTTCCTACTTTGGCCGGCAGGGATCTGTTATGGAGTGCCAGCGTTAAAAAAAACAATTATATAGCCCAATGGCTGTCATTTTAGGCTATGTTCACACAGAGTTTTTTGCAGGCGGAATTTCTGCCTCAAAATTCCGTTTGGAAGTTTGAGGCAGATTTTCCTCTCCCTGCACGCTGATTTTCGTGGCGTGTTTCGCTGTGTTTTTCACCCGCGGCCGTTGAATGCCGCGGGCATAAAACGCTGCAAAATACGTTTTCTCTGCCTCCCACTGAAGTCGCGGGAAAAAGACGCCTCCACCTCCCATTGAAATCAATGGGAGGCGTTTTCGGGCCGTTTTTGATGAGTTTTTTGGCGCGGTTTTCGCATCAAAAAACTCTGTGCGAACATAGCCTTATTCTGTGAACATGCTCAGTATTTGTTTCATCCACTTTTCAAATATATTGCCTTTCACTTCAAAGCAGTTTCATATATTTTAAAAAATATTCCCAATCTAACTTACTATATATCAAAGTGCGATGCTGTTCTTAAAGGAACAGTGTCACGAAAAATAAATTTTTTACATCAGTTTGATTTTAGTGTTTTATTAAAAACTTTTATATTTATTTGTGTGTTTGTGTTTTACTTTTTTTTATTTTTGAACTTTTTCTTCCCTATGGGGGCTGCCATTTTTTTTTCCATTTCTGTATGTGTCGATTAACGACACATACAGACATGGAATACGGCAGCTACAGTCCCATAGTGAATGCGAACGGGGCCCGTTCCATTCACTATGCTGTACGCCTTCTGTGTGGGAACGGCGCATGCGCCGCTCCCACACAGTCCAAGTTTAACTGTGCGCCGTCCGGCGCCATTTTCCTGTAGACCAGAAGTCGCGGCCGGACAGTAAGATTACTACTTCCGGTCGCGGCTTCCGGACTTGTGCACTTGGAGCGGCGGTAGCAGACGGAGCGGACGGACCGGAGGGAGCGGCGACGACTGGAGCAGGTAAGTTATTTCTATGTATGTTCGTGTTTTACTGTGTGTTTACTAGTGTATGTAAACCTACTACACTGTGTGTTAGCTCAAAAAATGGCGACACACCGTGTAGGAGGTTTGACCGTTCAATCCCCTCGTTTCTCCTGTCACTAGCCAGGATAAAGGAGGGGGGGATTCTGAGAGCTCACTAGAGCGAGTGAGTTTTCCCAAAATTGCAGCATAAAGCAATGTGGTTGCTTTACCACATGCAATGCTGGAATTTTGGGAATTGCTCCATCTAGCGACCAGCACTGGGAAATATTATAAATTAGAATCTAATTTATAATATTTCCTGACTCGTGAAAAAAATAAAAAAAATTAGAACAATGTTTAATCACCTATACACTAATTGTTTAACTAAAAAAAAAAAAAATTTTTTCTAGCAACACATTCCCTTTAACTCTACGGACTGACACATTTGTTGGTTATATGCTTTTTTAGCACGACATATTGCATTTGCTTGTACAAATAACTGTTTTGGGACAAAAAAGACCAATAACCTAAATAACACCTAAAACTTTGTGATCAACATACTCAAAATACACCTAGATAAATACCATAGGGGTGTCGTTTCCAAAATGGGGTAACTTTTGGGTGGTTTCCACTGTTTAGGTCCCTCCAGTGCGTTGCAAACTCGACATGGCACCGAAAACCATTCCAGTAAAATCTGCGCTCGAAAATCCAAATGGTGCTCCTTCACTTCTGAGCTCTGGCGTGGGTCTAAACAGCAGTTTATTACCACATATGGGCTATTTCCGTAATCGGGAGAAATTGCTTTACAAATGTTGGGATGCTTTTTCTCTTTTATTCCTTGTAAAAATTAGAAAATTCTATGTTTTTTTCAGACAAAAAGTAGATTTTCATCTTCACAGACTAATTCCAATAAATTTAGCAAAAAAACAGTTTGGTCAAAATGCTAACTATACCCCTAGAACAATTCCTTGAGGGGTGTAGTTTCCAAAATGGGGTAACTTTTGGGGGGTTTCCAATGTTTTGGCACCACGAGACCTCTTCAAACCTGACATGGTGCCTAAAATATATCTTAAAAAAAAGAGGCCCCAAAATCCTCTAGGTACTCCTTTTCTTCTGAGGCCTGTGCTTCAGTCCAGTAGCGCACTAGGGCCACATGTGGGATATTTTTAAAAACTGCAGAATCTGGGCAATAAATATTGAGTTGCGTTTCTTGAGTAAAAGCTTCTGGGTTACAGAATAAAATGTATTACAAATTAATTTTGGCAAAAAATATGAAATTTGTAAATTTCACCTCTACTTTGCTTTAAATCCTGTGAAATCGTTAAATGGGTTAAAACACTTTCTGAATGCTGTTTTGAATACTTTGAGGGGTGCAGCTTTCAAAAAGGGGTGATTTATGGGGACTTTCTAATATTAAGGCCCTCAAAGCCACTTCAGAACTGAACTGGTCCCTGAAAAAATAGCCTTTAGGCACGTTCAGACGTGGCAGAGTTTTTCCAGATTTCAGTTTTTGCATTGCAAAGGCTGAAATACGCAGTGAATTTCCGCTTCTTCTCCGCAAGAGATAGTGCATGCTGCAGACTGAAAATTCCGCACTGCAGCCTATGTTCCGCAGTGGAGTTTTCCGCAATGTGAGACCTAAGTTTCCTAAAAATGTATAGAAACAAATGTAAAAAATGGCCGCTGGAGAATTTCACTGCGGACTGTCCGCAGTGGAGTTCCACAACATTTCCGCCACGTGTGAATGTGGCCTTTTACAATTTTCTTGAAAATCTGGGAAATTGCTGCGAAAGTTCTATGTCTTGTAACGTCCTAGAAAAATAAAAGGACGTTCAAAAAACGATGCAAACATAAACTAGACATATGGGATATGTGAAATAGTAGCTATTTTGTGTGCTATTACTATCTGTTTTACAAGCAGATACATTTAAATTTAGAAAATGCAAATTTTTGCAAATTTTCTCTACATTTTGGTGTTTTTCACAACTAAAAATTTTATTTATCGACCACATTTTTCCACTAACATAAAGTACAATATGTCAAGAGAAAACAATCTCAGAATTGCTTGGATAGGTAAAAGCATTCCAGAGTTATTACCACATAAAGTGACACATCAGATTTGAAAAAAATGGGCCCGGTCCTGAAGGCCAAAATGAGCTTGGTCCTGGAGGGGTTAATGACCAGGCCATTTTGCGCGTTAATGACATAGGATTATTTTTTGTTTTTTCACGGTCGCATTCCAAGAGTCGTAACTTTTTTTTTATTCCGTCGACATAGCCGTATAAGGGCTTGTTTTTTGCGGGACGAGTTGTATTTTGTAATTGCACCATTTTTAGATGCGTATAATATATCGATTAACTTTAAACAGAGCCTCTTTAAACAAACAGTGTTTGGGCGTCTACTTGGCAAATGAAGTTTAACCCCTTAATGACCAGGCCATTTTGCACTTTAATGACCAAGGATTCTTTTTTGTTTTTTCACGGTCGCATTCCAAGAGTCGTAACTTTTTTTTTATTCCGTCGACATAGCCGTATAAGGGCTTGTTTTTTGTGAGACGATTTGTATTTTGTAATTGCACCATTTTTAGATGCGTATCATGTATCGATTAACTTTTATTAACTTTATTTTAGCAGAGAATTGAAAATAAGCAGCTATTCCAGAATTTTTCACGTTATAAATTTACGCCGTTTACTAAGCAGCGTAAATAACATTTTAACTTTATTCTATGGGTCGGCACGATTAAGGGGATACCAAATATGTAAAGGTTTTATATGTTTTCCTACGTTTGCACAATAAAAACCCTTTTAGAAAAAAATTACTTGTTTTTGCATCACCACATTCCAAGAGCCGTAACTTTTTTATTTTTCCATCAATGTGGCCATATGTGGGCTTGATGTTTGCGGGGCAAGGTGTAGTTTTCATTAGTACTATTTTGGGGTACATAGCACTTATAGATTAACTTTTATTTTGGGGAATGGGAGAAAAGAGAGAATAGTGCCGTTGTTTTTTGCGGTTTTTTTTTGACGCCATTCATCTGGCGGTTTAATTAATGTGTTAATTTTATTGTTTAAGTTGTTACGATCGCGGCGATATCATATATGTGTATGTGTTATTTGCTTTGACATTTTGACTGTCAATTTTTTTTTTCACAAACTTTACTTAACTGCTTTACATTTTGTTTTTTTTAGTCCCACCAGGAAACTTCACTATGCGATCTGCTGATCGCATATATAGTGCTTAGGTATACTTAGTAGGCTATATGATATATCCGTCCTTTTGCGGGAACTAACTCCTGCACAGGATGGATATATCCGTCGTTCGTCGTAAAAGGGTTAAAATCACAGTTAGCCAATCCTGACACATCCAATTAAAAAAACAGTTCTACACACCATTTTTAGAAACAGATTAAATGTATAACAAAGTTACAAAATGTATAAACGCATGTAAAAACCTATGCAGAGTGATTTGCGATAGAGTTATATAAAGTATAGTTCATATTCTAGAAAAAAATGAAGAAAAAGTATCAAAATATAACCTAGGAAATGTCTTCTAAATGGGAAATGTGTAAGAAGACATAGTCCCTATATTATCAAATGGGTTTTGAAACTATGCGTATATAACTAGACATAAATAAATTGCACCAAAAATTTCAAAGTAATGAGACTGTTTTTCATTTAAAAAAAACTATTCCAAACGAAAAAAAATTGCAAAATGTATAAATTGCACAAAGAAATTTAACAAAAACCACCGTAAATGAATTAATATGTATACTTAGGTGCTAAATATGCATAAACAGGGTATATAAATATTATGTACAAATTACTGAGTAATGGATCTACTTTACACTTGGAAATACAATTTACATGTAAGGAATGTTGTAAATTATGTCGCTGACATGCAAAAATTTACAAAACACCCTTGGAATATTACATAAGTTTTAGATGGTATTTGTCGGCTTAATGATTTTAAGTATCTTATTTTAAAAATAAGTCATTAGAAAATACAAAATAGGAAAAAAAATTCCCTTCAAAGCCAAACTTTTTAGCTAGTATAAATATAGGAGATCTCCCCTCCAATTTAACCCCTTGGGGTGCCGAGTATCCATTTGGAGGATCCTATAGGCTTCCCTATTAAAGAGACGTCTCTTCCAATCGCCTCCCCTGACAGGTTTTCCCACTAGCTCAATGCCATGGAATCTGAAATATTACAAGGAACTATTGTGTTTGTCAATTAAATGTTTGGCAGCCCCAGATGACTTTAACCCCTTCCCGACATTTGACGTAGCCATGCGCCAATGTCGGGAAGGGGGAAGTATGGAGCGGGCTCACGGAGTGAACCCGCTCCATACGATGCGGGTGTCGGCTGTTTGTTACAGCCAACACTTCAGAGTAACGAGCGCGATCATGCTCATTTAACTCGTTAAATGTTGCCGTCAATAGCGACCGCTGCATTTAAATCGTTAGAAAGAGGGGGGCGACCCCCTCTAACAGCTCATCGTGCCCCCCGCAACACAATCGCGGGGGGGGGGCGATGGTTGCTATGGCTGCCTGTGGGCCTAATGAAGGCCCCCATGTCCGCCATCTTTGTGCACCTATTAAGCCGTGCCTCCGGCAGGGCTTCATAGATCCCTGTCAGAGTCACGATATACTGCAATACATTAGTAATGCAGTATATCGTGCAAGCGATCTAACGATTGCTGGTTGAAGTCCCCTAGGGTGACTAATAAAAAAAGTACAATTAGTTAAATAAAGTTTTTTCTTGTGTAAAAAATGTTTAAAAAAATTAACAGTTAAAAAAAAACCCCTTTTGCCATTTTTCCCCTTGAGCATAGTAAAAAAAAAAAAAAAAACATAATTGGTATCGCCGCGTCCGTAAAAGTCTGAACTTTTACAATATATCATTATTTAACCCGGACGGTGATCGCCGTAAAAACAAAAAAATTTAAACGCCAGAATCTCTATTTTTTAGTCACCTAATCTCCCACAAAAAATGAAATAAAAAGTGATCAAACCGTCGCATGTACAATAAAATGGTATTATTCAAAACTACAGCTTGGCCCGCAAAAAATAAGCCCTCATACCACTTAATCGACGGAAAAATAAAAAAATTATGGCTTTCGGAATTTGGCGACACAAAATAAATTTTCTTTTTTACACTTGGGTTTTTACTTGTAAAAGTAGTAAAATATAGAAAAAACTATATATATTTGGTATCGCCGTAGTCGTATTTACCCACAGAATGAAGTTAACATGTTGATTTAATTGCACAGTGAATTCCGTAAAAACGGCGCGCAAAAAACCATGGAGGAATCACTGTTTTCTTCATTTACTACCCCACAAATAATTTCCCGTTTCCTAGTACATTAGGCCATTAGGCCAATGTAGAAAATAAAGGGGTAGTTAGGTTAGAGAGGGGTCAGTCTATATTGGTGGCGGGAGAAACAGACTGTGGGGAGAGGACTAGGCAACAAGATAAGGAGATCCTTTCGTTACAAAACAGCAGTGAAAATAAAAATGCCCAAATAATGTCAAATAATCACATTTCTGATACTGAAAGTGAAACATTTAAAGACAAGTTAAAGTGTATGTTCACAAATGCCAGAAGTCTAGCAAGCAAAATGGGGGAGCTGGAGGCCTTGGTACTGAAAGAAAATATAGATATAGTTGGTGTTGCTGAAACATGGCTGGACTCTTCACATGACTGGGCTGTAAATCTACAGGGGTTGACACTGTTTCGGAAAGAGGACAAATAGGAAAGGTGGTGGTGTATGTCTGTATGTGAGAAGTGATATGAAGGCGAGTGTGAAAGAGACAATAGTGAGTGAAGACTGTGAGGAGGTTGAAACATTGTGGGTGGAACTAGAAAGGGAGGTAAACACTGAAAAAATTACTTTTGGTGTAATCTATAGACCCCCCAATATAACTGAGGAGATGGAAGGTCAGCTATATAAACAGATGGGGCGGGCTGCACAGGCTGGTACTGTAGTGATAATGGGAGATTTTAATTACCAGGATATTAATTGGTGTCATGGTTCAGCTTCAACTGCAGAGGGGAGACATTTCCTCAACCTGTTGCAGGAAAATTTTATGGGCCAGTTTGTGGAAGACCCGACTAGAGGTGAAGCTCTGTTGGATCTGGTAATTTCCAATAATGCAGAGCTTGTTGGGAACGTCAATGTTCGTGAAAACCTCGGTAACAGTGATCATAATATAGTTATATTTTACATACTGTAAAAAACAAACACAGGCTGGGAGGGCAAAAACACTTAATTTTAAGAAGACCAATTTCCCCAAGATGAGGGCTGCAATTCAGGATATAGACTAGGAGGAACTAATGTCAAATAATGGTACAAATGATAAATGGGAGATTTTCAAATCTACTTTTTCCTTTGCAGTTTCCTGAGTAGCTGAGTAAGGGGGAGGGCTTAGCTGCTACCAGGTGGTATAAATCAGGCCTCACTACTCTGTAGAGCCTGCTCTGTGGCTTGAATTGCAAGTGGTTTGTATATTAAGTGGAGTTCCAAAAACCGGAGTTCAAAAGAGGAGTTAAAGCCCAAGTAAGTGCTCTTCTACTTCTTTATCTTTTTGGTTAACACCTGTTCGCTGTTTTTTTGTAACTGGGATAATGGACAGCAAGATTGGAGGTTTTCTTCAGTGCACAGTTTGCCATATGTATGCACGACTGGAGCCGGAGTTCCAGGGTGAATATCTCTGTGGCAGATGTGAGCATGTTGTTCACCTGGAAGCTCGTATTAGAGATCTGGAGGAGTAGAATGCAACACTGAGGAGGATAGACAATTTTGAACGGAGCTTGCTGCTCACAGAGCATGCAGTTAGTGGGTTACAACTGGAGGGTGAAGACATGGGTGAGCAGGATCAGGTAAGTAGCTGGGTTAATGTAGTTAGGGGCAGTAGAAAGGGGTCAAAGACAAGGAAGGCCGATCCGGTTTCTGACATTCCAGGCAAAATTGCCAAGTTGGGTGATGATGCGAGGGTGTCAGTCTCAGAAATGGCAGCCCTAGTGGATACTGATCTCCCTAACAGCCGGGAGAACAGCCCAGCTAGTAGTCGGCGGGATGGTGATGCAGGTAAGCCAAGACAATTGATAGTCGTAGGGGATTCTATAATCAGGAAGACGGATAGAATTATTTGTCGCCAAGACCACCTCAACCGAATGGTTTGCTGTCTCCCTGGTGCCAGGGTTCGGCATGTGGTGGAACGGGTGGACAAATTGCTGGGAGGGGCTGGTGATGATCCAGCTGTCGTGGTCCATGTTGGTACCAACGACAGAATAAATGGTAGGTGGAGGAGCCTTAAGAATAATTTTAAAGAACTAGGCTACAAGCTGAAGGGAAGGACCTCCAAGGTTGTATTCTCAGGAATACTGCCTGTGCCATGCGCATCACAGGAAAGACAGCGGGAGCTTAGGGAGTTAAATGCATGGCTGAAGTCTTGGTGTAGAGGAGAAGGATTTGGGTTCCTAGAGCACTGGGCTGACTTTTCATTGGGGTACAAACTGTATTCTGCAGATGATTTGCACCTAAATGGAAGGGGGTCCGCTGTGCTGGGGGAGAGAATTCTAGCTGGGGTGGCGGAGTATTTAAACTAGGGCTGAGGAGGGAGGTCAATGTAGAAAAAAAAGGGGTAGCCAGGTTAGAGAGGGGTCAGACTATATTGGTGGGGGGAGAAACAGAATGTGGGGAGAGGACTGGACAACAGGATAAGGAGATCCTTTCGTTACAAAACATCAGTGTAAATAAAAAGGACCGATTAATGTCAAATCACATTTCTGATAATAAAAGTGAAAAACTGACAGGCAAGTTAAAGTGTATGTTCACAAATGCCAGAAGTCTAGCAAGTAAAATGGGGGAGCTGGAGGCCTTGATACTGGAAGAAAATATAGATATAGTTGGTGTTGCTGAAACATGGCTGGACTCTTCACATGACTGGGCTGTAAATCTACAGGGTTTTACACTTTTTCGTAAAGACAGGACAAATAGGAAAGGTGGTGGTGTATGTCTGTATGTGAGAAGTGATATGAAGGCGAGTGTGAAAGAGACAATAGTGGGTGAAGACTGTGAGGAGGTTGAAACCTTGTGGGTGGAACTAGAAAGGGAGGTAAACACTGAAAAAATTACTTTTGGTGTAATCTATAGACCCCCCAATATAACTGAGGAGATGGAAGTTCAGCTATATAAACAGATGGAGCGGGCTGCACAGGCGGGCACTGTAGTGATAATGGGAGATTTTAATTTCCGGGATATTAATTGGTGTCATGGTTCGGCTTCAACTGCAAAGGGGAGACATTTCCTCAACCTGTTGCAGGAAAATTTTATGGGCCAGTTTGTGGAAGACCCGACTAGAGGTGAAGCTCTGTTGGATCTGGTCATTTCTAATAATGCAGATCTTGTTGGGAATGTCAATGTTCGTGAAAACCTCGGTAACAGTGATCACAATATAGTTACATTCTACCTATACTGTAAAAAACAAACGCAGGCTGGGAGGGCAAAAACATTTAATTTTAAGAAAGCCAATTTCCCCAGGATGAGGGCTGCAATTCAGGATATGGACTGGGCAGAACTAATGTCAAATAATGGAACAAATGATAAATGGGAGATTTTCAAATCTACTTTGAGTTATTATAGTGCAAAATTTATTCCTACAGGTAATAAGTATAAACGACTCAAATTAAACCCCACATGGCTTACACCTTCTGTGAAAGGGGCAATACATGACAAAAAAAGGGCATTTAAAAAATACAAATCTGAGGGTACAGCTGTAGCCTTTGTAAAATATAAAGAGCTTAATAAAATCTGTAAAAATGTAATAAAATTAGCAAAAATACAAAATGAAAGGCAGGTGGCCAAGGATAGTAAAACAAATCCTAAAAAATTCTTCAAGCATATAAATGCAAAAAAGCCAAGGTCTGAACATGTAGGACCCCTAGATAATGGTAATGGGGAGTTGATCACAGGGGATCAAGAGAAGGCAGAGTTACTAAATGGGTTCTTAAGCTCTGTATATACAACTGAAGAAAGAGCAGCTGATTTAGCCGGTGCCAGTGCTGTTAATATATCAGTTGATATACTGAATTGGATGAATGTAGAGATGGTCCAAGCTAAATTAAATAAAATAAATGTGCACAAGGCCCCGGGACCAGATGGGTTACACCCTAGAATTCTTGAAGAGCTTAGTTCAGTTATTTCTGTCCCCCTTTTCATAATATTCAGAGAATCTCTAGTGACTGGTATAGTGCCAAGGGACTGGCGCAGGGCAAATGTGGTGCCTATTTTCAAAAAGGGCTCTAGGTCTTCCCCGGGTAATTATAGACCAGTAAGCTTAACATCCATCGTGGGGAAAATGTTTGAGGGGCTATTGAGGGACTATATACAGGATTATGTGACAATAAATAGCATTATAAGTGACAGCCAGCACGGTTTTACTAAGGACAGAAGTTGTCAAACTAACCTAATCTGTTTTTATGAAGAGGTGAGCAGAAGTCTAGACAGAGGGGCCGCTGTGGATATAGTGTTTTTGGACTTTGCAAAGGCATTTGACACTGTCCCCCATAGACGCCTAATGGGTAAATTAAGGACTATAGGTTTAGAAAATATAGTTTGTAATTGGATTGAGAATTGGCTCAAGGACCGTATCCAGAGAGTTGTGGTCAATGATTCCTTCTCTGAATGGTCACCGGTTATAAGTGGTGTACCCCAGGGTTCAGTGCTGGGACCCCTATTATTCAACTTATTTATTAATGATATAGAGGAAGGGATTAATAGCACTATTTCTATTTTTGCAGATGACACCAAGCTATGTAATATAGTTCAGACTATGGAAGATGTTTGTGAATTGCAGGCAGATTTAAACAAACTAAGTGTTTGGGCGTCCACTTGGCAAATGAAGTTTAATGTAGATAAATGTAAAGTTATGCATCTGGGTACCAACAACCTGCATGCATCATATGTCCTAGGGGGCGCTACACTGGCGGATTCACTTGTTGAGAAGGATCTGGGTGTTCTTGTAAATCATAAACTCAATAACAGCATGCAGTGTCAATCAGCTGCTTCAAAGGCCAGCAAGATATTGTCGTGTATTAAAAGAGGCATGGACTCGCGGGACAGAGATGTAATATTGCCACTTTACAAAGCATTAGTGAGGCCCCATCTAGAATATGCAGTTCAGTTCTGGGCTCCGGTTCATAGAAAGGATGCCCTGGAGTTGGAAAAAATACAAAGAAGAGCAACGAAGCTAATAAGGGGCATGGAGAATTTAAGTTATGAGGAAAGATTGAAAGAATTAAACCTATTTAGCCTTGAAAAAAGACGACTAAGGGGGGACATGATTATCTTATATAAATATATTAATGGCACATACAAAAAATATGGTGATATCCTGTTCCTTGTAAAACCCCCTCAAAAAACAAGGGGGCACTCCCTCCGTCTGGAGAAAAAAAGGTTCAAGCTGCAGAGGCGACAAGGCTTCTTTACAGTGAGAACTGTGAATCTATGGAATAGTCTACCGCAGGAGCTGGTCACAGCAGGGACAGTAGATGGCTTTAAAAAAGGGTTAGATAATTTCCTAGAACAAAAAAATATTAGCTCCTATGTGTAGACATTTTTCCTTCCCTTTTCCCTTCCCTTGGTTGGACTTGATGGACATGTGTCTTTTTTCAGCCTTACTAACTATGTAACTATGTAACTATGTAACTTTGGGTAATTATAGTGCACAAATTAATCCTATAGGTAACAAGTATAAACGACTAAAATTAAATCCCACATGGCTTACACCTTCTGTGAAAGGGGCAATACATGACAAAAAAAAGGGCATTTAAAAAATACAAATCTGAGGGTACAGCTGTAGCCTTTGTAAAATATAAAGAGCTTAATAAAATCTGTAAAAAAGTAATAAAATCAGCAAAAATACAAAATGAAAGGCAGGTGGCCAAGGATAGTAAAACAAATCCCCAAAAATTCTTCAAATATATAAATGCAAAAAAAACAAGGTCTGAACAGGTAGGACCCCTAGATAGTGGTAATGGGGAGTTGGTCACAGGGGATCAAGAGAAGGCAGAGTTACTAAATGGGTTCTTCAGCTCTGTATATACAACAGATGAAAGAGCAGCTGATGTAGCTGGTGCGAGTGCTGTTAATATATCAGTTGATATACTGAATTGGATGAATGTAGATATGGTGCAAGCTAAATTAAATAAAATAAACATATATAAGGCCCCGGGACCAGATGGGTTACACTCTAGAGTTCTTAAAGGAAGGGTGTCGCGAAAAAAAATGTTTTTAGATCAATTTGCTTTTAGTGTTTTATTTAAAAAAAAGTTTATTTATTTGTGTGTTTGTGTTTTACTTTTTTTTTTTCCAAATTTTTCTTCTCTATGGGGGCTGCCATTTTTTTTTCATCTCTGTATGTGTCGATTAACGACACATACAGACATGGAATACGGCACATAGAGCCCCATAGAGAATGCGAACGGGAGCCGTTCCATTCACTATGCTGTACGCCGTCTGTGTGGGACATGCGCCGCTCCCACACAGTCCAAATTGAAGGTCTTCGGACGAGTGACATCCGGCGCCATTTTCTTGTGGACCGGAAGCCGTGGCCGCACAGTAATATGACTACTTCCGGTTGCGGCTTCCGGGCATGTGTTCAGAAGCAAGCGGAGGGAGCAGACGGACCAGAGGGAGAGGCGGCGGAAGGAGCAGGTAAGTCATGTTTATGTATTTTTTGTGTTATAACCACTGTATATAAGCCTACTACACTGTGTATTCGCTCAAAAAATGGCGGCACACAGTGTAGGAGGCTTGAACATTCAATCCCCTCCTTTCTCCTGGCACTAGCCAGGATAAGGGAGGGGGAATTCTGTGAGCTCACTAGAGCGTGTGTGTTTACACCAAATTTGCAGCATAAAGCAATGTGGTTGTTTTACCACATGCCAATGCTGCAATTTTGGGAATTGCTCCCTCTAGCGACCAGCACAGGGAAATGTTATAAATTAGAATCTAATTTATAATATTTCCTGACTTGTGAAAAAACGTTAAAAAATTATAACAATGTCTAATCATGTATACACTAACTGTTTAACTAACAAAAAAAAAAAATTCTTAGCGACACATTCCCTTTAAGGAGCTTAGTTCAGTTATTTCTGTCCCCCTCTTCATAATATTTAGAGATTCTCTAGTGACTGGTATAGTGCCAAGGGACTGGCGCAGGGCAAATGTGTTGCCTATTTTCAAAAAGGGCTCTAGGTCTTCCATGGGTAATTATAGACTAGTAAGCTTAACATCCATTGTGGGGAAAATGTTTGAGGGGCTATTGAGGGACTATATACAGAATTATGTGACAATAAATAGTATTATAAGTGACAGCCAGCACGGTTTTACTAAGGACAGAAGCTGTCAAACCAACCTAATCTGTTTTTATGAAGAGGTGAGCAGAAGCCTAGACAGTGGGGCCGCTGTGGATATAGTGTTTTTGGACTTTGCAAAGGCATTTGACACTGTCCCTCATAGACGTCTAATGGGTAAATTAAGGACTATAGGCTTAGAAAGTATAGTTTGTAATTGGATTGAGAATTGGCACAAGGACCGTATCCAGAGAGTTGTGGTCAATGATTCCTACTCTGAATGGTCCCCGGTTATAAGTGGTGTAGTCCAGGGTTCAGTGCTGGGACCACTATTATTCAACTTATTTATTAATGATATAGGGGATGGGATTAATAGCACTATTTTTATTTTTGAAGATGACACCAAGCTATGTAATATAGTTCAGACTATGGAAAATGTTCGTGAATTGCAAGCGGATTTAAAGAGGCTCTGTCACCAGATTATAAGTGCCCTATCTCCTACATAATCTAATTTGCGCTGTAATGTATATAACAGCAGGGGTTTTTATTTTGAAAAACGATAATTCTTGAGCAAGTTATGAGCTAGTTTAGATTTATGCTAATGAGTTTCTCAATGGACAACTGGGCGTGTTTTTACTTTTTACTAACTAGGTGGTGAATCAATCAGTGTCATACACTTCTCATTGTTCCAGCCCAGCATGATCCACAGCAGAGTGTGATTGTGCAGTGAAAGTGTATGACACTGATTGGTCACTGATTGGCCAGCATCATACACTCCTCTGTACACCACCCAGTTGGTAAAAAGTAAAAACACGCCCAGTTGTCCATTGAGAAACTCATTAGCATAAATCTAAACTAGCTCATAACTTGCTAAAAAATGATCGTTTTTCAAAATAAAAATCACTGCTGTTATCTACATTACAGCGCCAATCAGATTATGTAGGAGATAGGGCGTTTATAATCTGGTGACAGAGCCTCTTTAAACAAACTGAGTGTTTGGGCGTCCACTTGGCAAATTAAGTTTAACCCCTTAATGACCAGGCCATTTTGCACTTTAATGACCAAGGATTATTTTTTGTTTTTTCACGGTCGCATTCCAAGAGTCGTAACTTTTTTTTATTCCATCGACATAGCCATATAAGGGCTTGTTTTTTGCGGGACGAGTTGTATTTTGTATTTGCACCATTTTTAGATGCTTATAATATATTGATTAACTTAAATTAACTTTATTTTAGGAGAGAATTGAAAATAAGCAGCTATTCCAGCATTGATTTTCACGTTATAAATTTACGCCGCAGCGTAAATAACATGTTAACTTTATTCTATGGGTCAGCACGATTACAGGGGATACCAAATATGTAAAGGTTTTATATGTTTTATATGTTTAACTATGTTTGCACAATAAAAAGCCTTTTAGAAAAAAAATACTTGTTTTTGCATCGCCGCGTTCCAAGAGCCGTAATTATTTTATTTTTCCGTCGATGTGGCCGTATGTGGGCTTGATTTTTGCGGGCCAAAGTGTAGTTTTCATCAGTACTATTTTGGGGTACATAGCACTTATAGATTAACTTTTGTTAAAAATTTTTATGGGGGGAATGGGAGAAAAGAGAGAATTTTGCCGTTGTTTTTTGCGTTTTTTTTGGACGCCGTTCATCCGGCGGTTTAATTAATGTGTTCATTTTATTGTTCAAGTTATTATGGGGATACCATATATGTGCATGTGTTATTTGTTTTGACACTTTTACTAAATAAAACCATGTTTTGGGCAAAAAAAGTAGTTTTATTTGATTTTGACTGTAATTTTTTTTTTTTCACAAACTTTATTTCACTGATTAAAATTTTTTTTTTTAGTCCCACCAGGGGGCTTCACTATGCAATCGGCTGATCGCATATATAATGCTTTGGTATACTTAGTACACTGGGAGAGTCACTTGTTGAGAAGGATCTGGGTGTACTTGTAAATCATAAACTAAATAACAGCATGCAATGTCAATCAGCTGCTTCAAAGGCCAGCAAGATATTGTCGTGTATTAAAAGAGGCATGGACTCGCTGGACAGGGATGTAATATTACCACTTTACAAAGCATTAGTGAGGCCTCATCTAGAATATGCAGTTCAGTTCTGGGCTCCGGTTCATAGAAAGGATGCCCTGTAGTTAGAAAAACTACAAAGAAGAGCAACGAAGCTAATAAGGGGCATGGAATATCTAAGTTATGAGGAAAGATTAAAATAACTAAACCTATTTAGCCTTGAAAAAAGACGACTAAGGGGGGACATGATTATCTTATATAAATATATTTATGGCATATACAAAAAATATGGTGAAATCCTCTTCCATATAAAACCCCCTCAAAAAACCAGGGGGCACTCCCTCCGTCTGGAAGAAAAAGGTTCAACCTGCTGAGGCGACAAGCCTTCTTTACTGTGAGAACGGAAAATGTATGGAATAGTCACCGCAGGAGCCATCACAGCAGGGACAGTAGATGGCTTTAAAAAAGGCTTAGATAATTTCCTAGAAAAAAAAAATATTAGCTCCTATGTGTAGAAATGTTTTACTTCCCCTTTCCCATCCCTTGGTTGAACTTGATGGACGTGTGTCTTTTTTCAACCGTACAAACTATGTTACTATGTAACTATGTATTTATATGGCAAAATAAATGGTGCTACGAAAAACTACAACTCTTCCCGCAAAAATCAAGCCCTCATAGTGCTATATTGCCGGAAAAATAAAGACGTTATGGCTTTTGGAAGGTGGTGAGAAAAAAATGAAAATGAAAATCTGAAAAAGGGCTGTGGCGGGAAGGGGTTAAAGAATTTTTCGATATGTCTGATGTATGTTCCGCTATACGTATTCTAAGTTTTCTGGTCGTACACCCTATATACAGTGAAGGAAATAAGTATTTGATCCCTTGCTGATTTTGTAAGTTTGCCCACTGTCAAAGACATGAACAGTCTAGAATTTTTAGGCTAGGTTAATTTTACCAGTGAGATAGATTATATAAAAAAAAAAAAAGAAAATCACATAGTCAAAGTTATATATATTTATTTGCATTGTGCACAGAGAAATAAGTATTTGATCCCCTACCAACCATTAAGAGTTCAGCCTCCTCCTACACACTCCAAATCAACTTGGTGCCTGCATTAAAGACAGCTGTCTTAATTGGTCACCTGTATAAAAGACTCCTGTCCACAGACTCAATTAATCAGTCTGACTCTAACCTCTACAACATGGGCAAGACCAAAGAGCTTTCTAAGGATGTCAGGGACAAGATCATAAACCTGCACAATGCTGGTATGGGCTACAAAACCATAAGTAAGACGCTGGGTGAGAAGGAGACAACTGTTGGTGCAATAGTAAGAAAATGGAAGACATACAAAATGACTGTCAATCTACATCTATCTGGGGCTCCATGCAAAATCTCACCTTGTGGGGTATCCTTGATCCTGAGGAAGGTGAGAGCTCAGTCGAAAACTACACGGGGGGAACTTGTTAATGATCTCAAGGCAGCTGGGGACCACAGTCACCAAGAAAACCATTGGTAACACATTACGCCGTAATGGATTAAAATCCTGCAGTGCCCGCAAGGTCCCCCTGCTCAAGAAGGCACATGTACAGGCCCGTCTGAAGTTTGCAAATGAACATCTGGATGATTCTGAGAGTGATTGGGAGAAGATGTTGTGGTCAGATGAGACTAAAATTGAGCTCTTTGGCATTAACTTAACTCGCCGTGTTTGGAGGAAGAGAAATGCTGCCTATGACCCAAAGAACACCATTCCCACTGTCAAGCAAGTAGGTGGAAACATTAGGTTTTGGGGGTGTTTCTCTGCTAAGGGCACAGGACTACTTCACCGCATCAATGGGAGAATGGATGGAGCCATGTACCGTCAAATCCTGAGTGACAACCTGCTTCCCTCCACCAGGACATTAAAAATGGCTTGTGGCTGGGTCTTCCAGCACGACAATGACCCGAAACATACAGCCAAGGCAACAAAGGAGTGGCTCAAAAAGGAGCACATTAAGGTCATGGAGTGGCCTAGCCAGTCTCCAGACCTTAATCCCATCAAAAACTTATGGAGGGAGCTGAAGATCCGAGTTGCGAAGCGACAGCCTCGAAATCTTAATGATTTACAGATGATCTACAAATAGGAGTGGGCAAAAATTCCATCTAACATGTGTGCAAAACTCATCATCAACTACAAAAAACGTCTGACTGCTGTGCTTGCCAACAAGGGTTTTGCCACCAAGTATTAAGTCTTGTTTGCCAAAGGGATCAAATACTTATTTCTCTGTGCACAATGCAAATAAATATATATAATTTTGACAATGTGATTTTTTTTAATTTTTTTTTATAGTATCTATCTCTCACTGGTAAAATTAACCTAGCCTAAAAATTATAGACTGTTTATGACTTTGACAGTGGGCAAACTTACAAAATCAGCAAGGGATCAAATACTTATTTCCTTCACTGTAGTTTAAATTGCATAAAGCACAAGTAATCGTATAGACCACATGATGTGTATCCCAATTTATAAAAGAGTCTATTTTATGTACTTTATTTTTAGGTAGATTAAATTCTCTGGTCTTCATACTATATTTGCAAACATTACATCTATTGCCACCACATTTGAAAAAGCCCTTTTGGCATAACCATATTTTATTGTTGACTGTCACGAAGCGGGTTAGTGGACCCACTAGGCCGTACCGCCGCAGTGGGGAGGCAGCTGGCCAAACAACAGGACACCCCAGAAATACAATGTCCCGCACAAGGGTACCTGAATAGTCCAGATGGTGGCCGCAGCTCTGGCACAGATGAGATGGGTGCAGCAGATGGCGCCAAACGTGGCGGATGACACAGGAGCCACAAGTTGCGCCAGACGTGGCGGATTCCTCCGGATGTGGCAGATAACACAAGACGTGGTGGATTCCTCCGGACGTGGCGGATTCCTCCGGACGTGGCAGATGACACAGGACGTGGCGGATTCCTCCGGACGTGGCAGATGACACAGGACGTGGTGGATTCCTCCGGACGTGGCAGATGACACAGGACGTGGCGGATTCCTCCAGACGTGGCAGATGACACAGGACGTGGCACGACTAGATACTAGGGCAAAGCACGGGAAACAGGAACGGGGAACAAGGTACGGGTAACAACAGGGACGGGAAACACTAAGGGACCATTTGCAAGACAGACTGGGAAAACTAACAATGCTCAGGCATCGAACTAGGGGGCTGGACCCCTCTTATAGCCCAGGGTACTCACGGGTCAAAGGTCGTTCAAGATGTCCGGTGCGCGCGCTGCCCCTTTAAGAGCGGGGACGAGCGTGCATGCGCACCCTGCGGGCTCCGGCGGAGGTGAGTGGATGCAAGCGCTGGCGTCTCCTGAGGAGGAGGCTGGGGCCAGCGCTTGCCGACTCGTGGCTGCGGCTGTCAGCGGGAGGCTGGAGCTGACAGCCCGCAGCCACGGACATTACAGTGACATTGGATGAAGAAAGGTTTGGTGAGAGGATATCACCCAAACTTTTACCTCTTTTGGCCACATATTTGCAGCCTTGTTTTATAATTTGAGACAAAGTAATGTCTTGATTTATCATGGGAATATATTTATTTATGATTTTAACAATCTCTGTGTAATTAGAGCTATGAGCAGTAGAAAAAACTATACGGGATATTGCTGAGGAATTAATTTGACTACTGTTTTTCAAAAAAGACTGTTGCAATTTATCTCTGACATAATTCCAGCCATTTTTCCACATCCACTTTTTCCCCCCACATAGCCTCTACATGAGAGTCTCTTCTCTATGTCTTTACATTGTGTGGCAAAAGACAGGTCATCAGAGCAAGCTCTTCTTACTCTGATTAATTCTCCTTGCGGTATCGATTTGATAGTGTGACTGGGGTGACAACTAGATGCATGTAGAATGGTGTGGCCTGCCTTAGGTTTATGGTATAAAGAAGTAGATACGCATTTGCTTTCAGTGTCCCCACTCAGAAGTAAATCCAAAAAGTGAGTTTGAAAATGAGATGCATTTAAGATAAATTTTAGGTTCAGGGTGTTATCATTAATGTAGTCCACAAACTGTGGTATGGATGCCACATCTCAGCCCCAAACCAAGAGCCGGTCATCCATACCACATGATGGCACTGCTAAATGAATTGATTTCTGAAAAAATAAAATTTTCTTCCGACCAGGACATATATAGATTGGCTAGGGAGGGTGAAAATTTCGAGCCCATTGGGGCACCTTCAATTTGTATGTAAAACGTATTATCAAAGCTGAAAAAATTGTGACTCAAAAGGTATTCTACTGACATTACAGTGAACTCCTGTAGTTCTAATTTATAAGAGCTGTATTTATTTAAATGGAATTCTACAGCATTGAGTGCCATGTCTTGGGGGGATACACGAATATAGTCCCACGACATCGCATGTAAGCTAAGACAAAGCATTAGACCATGTGAAGTTTTGAAAAGATTTCAAAACTTCTTTACTCTCTTTTAAGAAACCTTGTCTTCTTTGGACCAGTGGTTGTAGTAGATTATCTGTCCATGCACTAAGCCTTTCATTGAGAGATCCTATGCCCGATATAATCAGACGCGGGGGACATGGGAAAACCTCTTTATGGACTTTCGGTAGTCCATGAAAGATAGGCATAATTGTAAAGTCAGGAGTGAGATATTTAATAATTTTTTATCCAAAATTCCCAAGGCTAAGCCCTCATTCAAAAGTTTACCTAATGACAATGTACACATTGCAGTTGGATCAGACGTTAATTTGCGATATGTTTTGGTGTTAGCTAATAAGTCACACTCCTGTTTTTTATATAAATAGGAATCCAAAATCACTACTGCTCCCCCCTTGTCAGCTTTACGTATGACAATATTTTTGTTTTTCTTTAGATTGTCGAGAACAAAATAATAATTTTTTAGAAGATTGTACTTCTGACTAATTACATCAAATTCTGTATTAGGTGACGAGGGAGTTGAGGTTTCATCATATAAGGACTTTAGATCCCTTTCTATGCAAAATTGGAAGTCATCCAAAATGCCAACCCTAGATTGTGCAGGATAAAACCTGGGATTCGACATCTTAAAGTTGGCTACCTGTGTATTGTGTAAAACAGATTCATTGCTTTCATTATACAAATCTGTCAAATGTAGTAGTGATTTTTGTTCCCAAAAATGTAAATGTAAAACTTCATTATCGGAACAACCGCATTCATGTGAACCATGACCAAAATTGTCCATGTTGTTTGACATAGTGTAATTTGAAACAAATTCAGCATTCATATTACAAGGGGTATTCTACTTAGTTTCTTGACATTGATTGTTCTCAAAAAAATGTCTCCTTGCTGTCAGGAGACGAGGAAATTTGTTGACATCTAGTATAGTTTGAAAAAGGTTGAATTTGTTGAAAGTTTAGTCCCTTTGAAAGAACATTAATTTTATTTTTAGTTACAATTGTTGGAGATAATAATATGACACTACTGTTCTTGGAAAGTGCTAAGTGCTAAGTTGGTCTTTTCCTCGACTGGTATCTTTTTGTTCCTCTGCCTACTGGTGGCCCCTTTGTATTAGTTTTTTGAACATACAATCAGATCACCATTCTTTTGTGGTGTACATTTATTCGGCGTGCTAGACACTGATTCAGTGAAATCTGTATTGGTATCAGAGGTTTCAACCCCTGTTGAAGAAAAAATGGACATGAAGATCTTGTGAACGAGCATGGCTTCTAATTGACTTATTTGATTTTCTCCTTTTTAGGATAGATCTAGGTACATTGCATTTGTCTCGATTCCAATTGTATACTTGGTCATTAGCATAATCATCAACATCCCGTTGGTATTCTCTTTTCTTAATGTCCATAATAATGGTTTCCAATTTTGAAATGTTGGTTTTCACTGTAGTTTGCAATGCTTCAAAATCTGAAAGATTTGTGTATTTCTCAAGAGACGTTTCTATATGTTTAATTTTTATTTTAATCTCATTGAGTCTTACTTTTTCATATTTGGCAATTGACTTTATAAGTTTGATGGAGCAGTCTGTCAGAATTTATTTCCATTCAACCACAAATTGTGATAAGTATATAGTGGTGGGAATTTTCTTAATTCTGAGACCTCTCGGTATTATATTACGTTCCACATACATTTTCAATGTATTATGGTCCCACCAAGTACATTGTTCTGAGCTAAGTAGCTGTAGTAGGTGGAAAAGAGCTCTTTAATTTCTATTGTGCCTGTATCACAGGTGATCCATTACTCAGTAATTTGTACATAATATTTATATACCCTGGTTATGCATACTTAGCACCTAAGTATACATATTAATTATTTTACTGCGGTTTTGTTACATTTCTTTGTGCAATTGATATATTTTGCAATTTTTTTTTAATTAATAGTTTTTTTTAAACGAAAAACAGTCTCATTACTTTTAAATTTTTGGTGCAATTTATTTATGTCTAGTTATATACGCATAGTTTCCAAACCCATTTGATAATATAGGGACTATATGTAGAACTGTTTTTTTAATTGGATGTGTCAGGATTGGCTAACTGTGATTTTAAAATACGTATCGAATCTATATGTTATGCTATGAGTAAGAACACTTCTGTTCGAAATGCGTAAGCGGTAACACGCCTTACCTGTGTCCTCTATGGACTTTTAAAAATGACCGAATAAAGCTCTTTTTATACTACACATTGTGGATGTGCTGAGGAATATTTTCTATTTTTCTAACTATAATACTACCTCTATGTAACGACGGGGGTAGGGAAACGAACAAGTGAGCCCTAATCTACCCGCCACTCTGTCCCTGCCTACTTGCAACGACCTGCCCTAGTCGACGGGGTACAACTGGGCGGCGGTCCCTATGCTCGGTAAGTGCACGAGACAAACATACAAGGGAATACAAAGCAAAGGGAAAGGGGCAGTTGCCCACGGCAACACCGTGAGCAACCAGAATGGTGAACGAGCCAAGTCAAACCAGGAGAGCATGAGGTACCAAACGCAGAGCAGGTGAGTAGTCAGTAAGCCAGGGTCAGTATGGAGCAGGATCAAATAGTAGGAGCTGTAGCTGGGCCAGGAAACCACACGGAAAGAATCACAAGCAAGGAGGAACAGGAAAGGCAGGTGTAATGGTGGGGGGGGGTAGGGAAACGGACAAGTGAGCCCTAATCTACCCGCCACTCTGTCCCTGCCTACTTGCAATGACCCGCCCTAGGCGACGGGGTACAACTGGGCGGCGGTCCCTGCGCTCAGTAAGTGCATGACAAACACGACAAACAAACAAGGGAATACAAGCAAGGGAAATGGGCAGTTGCTCGCGGAAACACCGTGAGCAACAGAGTAGTGAACGAGCCGAGTCAAGCCAGGAGAGTGCGAGGTACAAAGCGAAAAGCAGAAGAGTAGTCGGTAAGCCGGGGTCTGTATGGAGCAGGATCAAAAAGTAGCAGGAGCTGTAGCTGGGCCAGGAAACCTCAAGGAAAGAATTCACAAGCACAGATGGACAGGAAGAGCAGGCTTAAATAGACCGAGGGCGGGAGCTAGCTGAGTCTGGCCAGGTTGCGATAGGCTCTCCCACTCCTAAGCCTGCCAGCCTGAGTGGAGGAAGCTGGTGTCTGTCTCAGGGATGTACACTCAGGTGTTGACTGATTAATTCTGGGAATTAACCCCGAAGCAGTGCCTGGCAGATCCTTTACAGTACCCCCCCTTTTATGAGGGGCCACCGGACCCTTTCTAAGTGGACCTGGCTTACTGGGGAAACGCAGGTGGAACCTCCTGACCAATACCCCAGCGTGAACATCCCGGGCGGGTACCCAAGTCCTCTCCTCGGGCCCGTATCCTCTCCAATGGACCAGGTACTGGAGGGAGCCTTGGACCATCTTGCTGTCCACGATCCTGGCCACCTCAAATTCCACCCCCTCAGGGGTGAGGACGGGAACAGGAGGTTTCCTCGAGGGGGCCAAGGACGGGGAGCAGCGTTTCAGGAGGGAGGCATGAAACACGTTGTGTATACGAAAAGACGGGGGTAGCTCCAGCCGGAAAGAGACAGGACTGAGGACCTCAATGACCTTATACGGCCCAATAAACCGGGGAGCAAACTTTTTGGACGGAACCTTGAGACGCAAGTTCCTGGATGACAACCACACCAGATCCCCGACCACAAACAGGGGGTTAGCAGAACGTCTTCTATCGGCCTGAGCCTTCTGTATGCTCTGGGACGCCTCTAGGTTCTTCTGAACCTGGGCCCAGACTGTGCACAGATCCCGATGAACGACCTCCACCTCGGGATTGTTGGAACAACCAGGTGAAACGGAGGAGAACCGTGGATTAAACCCAAAATTACAGAAAAAGGGAGAGACCCCTGACGAGTTACTGACCCGGTTATTAAGGGAAAATTCGGCGAGGGGAATGAAAGAAACCCAATCAAATTGACAGTCAGAGACAAAACATCTTAAGTATTGTTCTAGAGACTGATTAGTCCTCTCCGTTTGGCCATTGGTTTCAGGATGGAAAGCAGAGGAGAAGGACAGATCAATCCCCAACTTATTACAGAAGGCTCTCCAAAACAATGAAACAAATTGTACCCCCCTGTCAGAAACAATATTGACGGGGACCCCATGGAGACGCAGGATGTGTTTGATAAACAAGGTAGCCAACGTCTTGGCGTTGGGTAGTTTCTTGAGGGGCACAAAGTGGCACATTTTACTGAAGCGGTCTACCACCACCCACACCACCGACATGCCTTGGGATGGAGGCAAATCGGTGATAAAATCCATGGAGATATGTGTCCAAGGTCTCTGGGGAATGGGCAACGAACGCAGTAAGCCCGCTGGTCGGGACCTGGGAGTCTTGGACCTGGCACAAACCTCACAGGCGGCGACGTAGGCCTTAACGTCTTTAGGCAAACCAGGCCACCAATAATTTCTGGTAATGAGGTGTTTGGTACCCAGGATGCCTGGATGGCCAGATAGTGCGGAGTCGTGATTTTCCCTAAGTACCCTTAGCCGGAATTGCAGGGGAACAAACAGCTTGTTCTCAGGAAGGTTCCCAGGAGCTGAACCTTGATCAGCAGCAATTTCAGAGACTAAATCGGACTCGATAGAGGAAATGACTATACCTGGAGGCAAAATACAAACAGGATCTTCCTCCGAAGGAGGGCTGGCCATGAAGCTACGCGACAGTGCATCCGCCTTAATATTTTTAGACCCGGCCCTATAGGTAACCAAAAAATTGAATCTGGTAAAAAACAACGCCCATCGAGCTTGTCTCGGGTTTAGCCTCCGGGCAGATTCTAGGAAAACCAGATTCTTGTGGTCGGTAAGGACCGTTACCTGGTGCCTAGCCCCCTCCAGGAAGTGGCGCCACTCTTCAAATGCCCATTTAATGGCTAAAAGTTCGCGGTTGCCAATATCATAGTTACACTCCGTGGGCGAAAACTTCCTAGAAAAGTAAGCACAGGGGCGGAGATGGGTGAGGGAGCTGGTACCCTGGGACAAGACGGCCCCCACTCCCACCTCGGACGCGTCAACCTCCACAATAAATGGCTCCCTTTGGTTGGGCTGAACCAGCACGGGGGCCGAGATAAAGCACTTCTTGAGGGTCTCAAAAGCCTGGACGGCCTCAGGGGGCCAATGGAGGACATCAGCACCCTTGCGAGTGAGGTCCGTAAGAGGCTTAGCGACGACCGAGAAGTTAGCAATAAATCTCCTGTAATAGTTAGCGAACCCCAAAAAACACTGTAGCGCTTTCAGGGAGGCAGGTTGGACCCATTCAGCCACAGCCTGAACCTTGGCAGGGTCCATGCGGAATTCATGAGGAGTGAGGATTTGACCTAAAAATGGTATCTCCTGTACCCCAAATACACATTTTTCGATTTTGGCAAACAGTTTGTTTTCTCGAAGGACCTGGAGCACTTTCCTGACATGCTCTTTGTGGGTGGACCAGTCCCTGGAAAACACCAATATGTCATCAAGGTACACTACAAGAAATATCCCCAGGTAAATTCTCAAAATCTCATTTATGAAGTTCTGGAAGACCGCAGGGGCATTGCACAACCCAAAGGGCATGACGAGGTATTCGAAATGGCCTTCGGGCGTGTTAAACGCAGGTTTCCACTCATCCCCCTCTTTGATGCGAATAAGGTTATACGCCCCCCGTAGATCCAATTTAGAGAACCATTGGGCCCCCTGAACCTGATTAAAGAGATCAGGAATCAAAGGAAGGGGATACTGGTTCCTTACCGTGACCTTATTCAGGCCACGGTAGTCAATGCATGGCCTAAGACCCCCATCCTTCTTCCCTACGAAGAAGAAGCCAGCACCTACCGGAGAAGAAGAGGGACGAATGTAACCCTTGGCCAGGGATTCCTGGATATACTCCCTCATGGCTTCACGTTCGGGACAAGAAAGGTTAAATATCCTACCCTTAGGAAGCTTAGCTCCTGGTACCAATTCGATAGCGCAATCGTATTCTCTATGAGGCGGTAACACTTCGGAGGCCTCTTTAGAGAAAACATCAGCGAAGTCCTGAACAAACTCGGGTAGCGTATTCACCTCCTTAGGGGGAGAAATAGAATTAACAGAAAAACATGACGTACAACATTCATTACCCCATTTGGTTAGCTCCCCGGTATTCCAGTCAAACGTAGGATTATGCAACTGCAACCAGGGAAGACCTAGAACCAAATCGTACGATAATCCCTGCATCAATAGTACAGAGCATTGCTCCAAATGCATGGAGCCAACAAGGAGTTCAAAAACAGGGGTATGCTGTGTAAAATAACCATTAGCAAGAGGAGTGGAGTCGATACCCACTACCGGAACAGGTTTAGGCAAATCAATCAGAGGCATAGCGAGAGACATAGCAAATTCCACAGACATGATATTAGTAGAGGACCCTGAATCCACGAAGGCACTGCCGGTAGCAGACCTACCACCAAAAGAGACCTGAAAGGGAAGCAATATCTTAGTACGTTTCATATTTACGGGAAATACCTGTGCGCCCAAGTGACCTCCCCGATGATCACTTAGACGCGGGAGCTCTCTGACAGCATTCTTACGCTTGGGACAGTTGTTTACTTGATGCTTGACATCCCCACAGTAGAAGCAGAGACCATTCTTCCTGCGGAATTCTCTACGTTGTTGAGGGGACACGGAGGCCCCGAGTTGCATAGGTATTTCTGAGTCTTTAGGGGAGAAACGAAGCAACGGGACTTCGGGAGGCATCATGGGGGAGTCGGAGGAAAAAACACATAAACGTTCACGTTGTCGTTCCCTGAGACGTCGGTCAAGTCGTACCACTAAAGCCATAACCTGGTCTAAGGAGTCAGAAGAGGGATAACTAACTAGCAGGTCTTTCAGGGCATTCGACAGACCCAACCTAAACTGGCACCTTAAGGCAGGGTCATTCCACCGAGAAGCTACGCACCACTTCCTAAAGTCAGAGCAATACTCCTCAACAGGTCTCTTACCCTGACGTAAGGTCACCAGCTGACTCTCGGCAAAGGCAGTTCTGTCCATCTCATCATAAATAAGTCCGAGGGCAGAAAAGAAACAATCAACGGAGGAAAGTTCAGGGGCGCCAGGAGCCAAGGAGAAGGCCCACTCTTGGGGCCCTTCCTGGAGCCGGGACATAATTATACCCACCCGCTGGCTCTCAGAACCTGAGGAGTGAGGCTTTAAGCGAAAGTAAAGCCTACAACTCTCCCGAAAGGAGAGAAAAGCCCTCCGGTCACCTGAGAACCGGTCGGGCAACTTGAGGTGGGGTTCAAGGGGTGCGGTGAGGGGAACTACCAAGGTAGCATCAGGCTGGTTGACCCTCTGAGCCAGGGCCTGGACCTGTAGGGAGAGACCCTGCATTTGCTGAGCCAGGGTTTCACGGGGTTCCATAATGGTGTCAGGGACCAGGGTAGACTAGGTATAGGGCTTGTGAATTTGTAATGGTGGGGGGGTAGGGAAACGGACAAGTGAGCCCTAATCTACCCGCCACTCTGTCCCTGCCTACTTGCAACGACCCGCCCTAGGCGACGGGGTACAACTGGGCGGCGGTCCCTGCGCTCAGTAAGTGCATGACAAACACGACAAACAAACAAGGGAATACAAGCAAGGGAAATGGGCAGTTGCTCGCGGAAACACCGTGAGCAACAGAGTAGTGAACGAGCCGAGTCAAGCCAGGAGAGTGCGAGGTACAAAGCGAAAAGCAGAAGAGTAGTCGGTAAGCCGGGGTCTGTATGGAGCAGGATCAAAAAGTAGCAGGAGCTGTAGCTGGGCCAGGAAACCTCAAGGAAAGAATTCACAAGCACAGATGGACAGGAAGAGCAGGCTTAAATAGACCGAGGGCGGGAGCTAGCTGAGTCTGGCCAGGTTGCGATAGGCTCTCCCACTCCTAAGCCTGCCAGCCTGAGTGGAGGAAGCTGGTGTCTGTCTCAGGGATGTACACTCAGGTGTTGACTGATTAATTCTGGGAATTAACCCCGAAGCAGTGCCTGGCAGATCCTTTACAGCAGGTATAAATAGACAGAGGGCGGGAGCTAGCTGAGTCTGGCCAGGCTGCGATAGGCTCTCCCACTCCTAAGCCTGCCAGCCTGAGTGGTGGAAGCTGGAGTCAGTCTCAGATACATAGACTCAGGTGAAGACTGATTATCTATGGGCGTTAACCCCGAAGCTGTGCCTGGCAGATCCTTTACAGTACCCCCCCCCTTTTATGAGGGGCCACCGGACCCTTTCTAAGTGGACCTGGTTTATTGGGGAAACGAAGGTGGAACTTCCTGACCAATACCCCAGCGTGAACATCCCGGGCGGGTACCCAAGTCCTCTCCTCAGGCCCGTATCCTCTCCAATAGACCAGGTACTGGAGGAAGCCTTGGACCATCTTGCTGTCCACAATCTTGGCCACCTCGAATTCCACCCCCTCAGGGGTGAGAACGGGAACAGGAGGTTTCCTCGAGGGAGCCAAGGACGGGGAGCAGGGTTTAAGGAGGGAGGCATGAAACACGTTGTGTATACGAAAAGATGGGGGTAACTCCAGCCGGAAGGAGACAGGATTGAGGACTTCAATGACCTTATACGGCCCAATAAACCGGGGAGCAAACTTCTTGGACGGGACCTTAAGACGCAAGTTCCTAGACGATAACCACACCAGATCCCCGACCATAAACAAGGGGTTAGCAGAACGTTTTCTATCAGCTCTGGGACGCCTCTAGGTTCTTCTGAACCTGGGCCCAGACTGTGCACAGTTCCCGATGAACGACCTCTACCTCGGGATTGTTGGAACTACCAGGTGAAACGGAGGAGAACCGTGGATTAAACCCAAAATTACAGAAAAAGGGGGAGACCCCTGACGAGTTACTGACCCGGTTATTAAGGGAAAATTCAGCGAGGGGAATGAATGAGACCCAATCATATTGACAGTCAGAGAAAAAACACCTTAAATATTGTTCTAGAGATTGATTAGTCCTCTCCGTTTGGCCATTGGTTTCAGGATGGAAGGCAGAGGAGAAGGACAGATCAATCTCCAACTTTTTACAGAAGGCTCTCCAAAACAAAGAAACAAATTGTACCCCTCTGTCCGAAACAATATTGACAGGGACCCCATGGAGACGCAGGATGTGTTTGACAAACAAGGTAGTTAACGTCTTGGCATTGGGTAGTTTCTTGAGGGGCACAAAGTGGCACATCTTACTGAAGCGGTCTACTACCATCCACACCACTGACTTGCCTTGGGATGGAGGCAAATCGGTGATAAAATCCATGGAGATATGTGTCCAGGGTCTCTGGGGAATGGGCAACGAACGTAGTAAGCCCGCTGGTCGGGACCTGGGAGTTTTGGACCTAGCACAAACTTCACAAGCGGCGACGTAGACCTTAACGTCTTTAGGCAACCCAGGCCACCAATAGTTTCTGGCAATGAGGTGTTTGGTACCCAGGATGCCTGGATGACCAGATAGTGCGGAGTCATGATTTTCCCTAAGTACCCTTAGCTGGTATTGCAGGGGAACAAACAGCTTGTCCTCAGGAAGGTTCCCGGGAGCTGAACCTTGATCAGCCGCAATTTCAGAGACTAAATCAGAATCAATAGAAGAAATGATTATACCGGGAGGCAAAATACAAGCAGGATCTTCCTCCGAAGGAGGGCTGGCCATGAAGCTACGCGACAGTGCATCGGCCTTAATATTTTTAGACCCAGCCCTATAGGTAACCAAAAAGTCGAATCTGGTAAAAAATAGCGCCCATCGAGCTTGTCTCGGGTTTAGCATCCGGGCAGATTCTAGGAAAACCAGATTCTTGTGGTCGGTAAGGACCGTTACCTGGTGCCTAGCCCCCTCCAGGAAGTGGCGCCACTCTTCAAATGCCCATTTAATGGCTTAGAGTTCGCGGTTGCCAATATCATAGTTACTCTCAGTGCGCGAAAACTTCCTGGAGAAGTAGGCACAGGGGCGGAGTTGGGTGAGGGACCTGGTACCCTGGGACAAGACAGCCCCCACTCCCACCTCGGATGCGTCAACTTCCACGATAAATGGCTCCATTTGGTTGGGCTGAACCAGCACCGGGGCCGAGATAAAGCACTTCTTAAGGACCTCAAAAGCCTGGACAGCCTCAGGAGGCCAGTGGAGGAGATCAGCACATTTTGCGAGTGAGGTCCGTAAGAGGCTTAGCGATGATCGAGAAGTTAGCAATAAATCTCCTGTAATAATTAGCGAACCCAAAAAAACACTGTAACGCCTTCAGGGAGGCAGGTTGGACCCATTCCGCCACAGCCTGAACCTTGGCGGGGTCCATGCGGAATTCATGAGTAGTGAGGATTTGACCCAAAAATGGTATCTCCTGTACCCCAAACACACATTTTTCGGTTTTTGCAAACAGTTTGTTTTCCCGAAGGACCTGGAGCACCTTCCTGACATGCTCAATGTGGGAGGACCAGTCCTTGGAAAACACCAGTATGTCATCAAGGTACACTACAAGAAATATCCCCAGGTAATCTCTCAAAATCTCATTTATGAAATTCTGGAAGACCGCCGGAGCATTACACAACCCAAAGGGCATGACGAGGTATTCGAAATGACCTTCGGGCGTGTTAAACGCAGTCTTCCACTCATCCCTCTCTTTGATGCGGATAAGGTTATACGCCCCCCGTAGATCAAGCTTAGAGAACCATTGGGCCCCCTGAACCTGATTAAAGAGATCAGGAATCAAAGGAAGGGGATACTTATTCAGGTTACGGTAGTCAATGCATGGCCTAAGACCACCATCCTTCTTCCCTACGAAGAAGAAGCCAGCACCTACCGGAGAAGTAGAGGGGCAAATGTAACCCTTGGCCAGGCATTCCTGGATATACTCTCTCATGGCTTCACGTTCGGGACAAGAAAGATTAAATATCCTACCCTTAGGAAGCTTAGCTCCTGGTACCAATTCGATAGCGCAATCGTATTCTCTATGAGGAGGTAACACTTCGGAGGCCTCCTTAGAGAAAACATCAGCGAAGTCCTGAACAAACTCAGGTAGCGTGTTCACTTCCTCAGGGGGAGAAATAGAATTAACAGAAAAACATGACGTCAAACATTCATTACCCCATTTGGTAAGCTCCCCAGTATTCCAGTCAAACGTGGGATTATGCAACCGCTACCAGGGAAGGCCTAAAACCAAATCGGACGATAATCCCTGCATCAACAGTACAGAGCACTGCTCCAAATGCATGGAGCCAACAAGGAGTTCAAAAACAGGGGTATGCTGTGTAAAATAACCATTAGCAAGAGGAGTGGAGTCGATACCCACTACCGGGACAGGTTTGAGCAAAACAATCAAAGGCATAGCAAGAGACCTAGCAAATTCCACAGACATGATATTAGCAGAAGACCCTGAATCCACGAAGGCACTGCCGGTAGCAGACCTACCACCAAAAGAGACCTGAAAGGGAAGCAAGATCTTATTACGTTTCATATTTACGGGAAATACCTGTGCGCCCAAGTGACCTCCCCGATGATCACTTAGGCGCGGACGTTCTCCGGCTGCATTCTTACGCTTAGGACAGTTGTTCACTTGATGCTTGTCATCCCCACAGTAGAAGCAGAGACCATTCTTCCTGCGGAAATCTCTACGTTGTTGGGGGGACACGGAGGCCCCCGAGTTGCATAGGGACCTCTGAGTCTTCCGGGGAGGAACGAAGCAACGGAACCTCGGAAGGCATCATGGGGGAGTCGGAGGAGAAAACACATAAACGTTCACGTTGTTGTTCCCTGAGACGTCGGTCAAGTCGTACCGCTCAAGCCATAACCTGGTCTAGGGAGTCAGAAGAGGGATAGCTAACTAGCAGGTCTTTCAGGGCATTCGACAGACCCAACCTAAGCTGGCACCTTAAGGCAGGGTCATTCCACCGAGAAGCTACGCACCACTTCCTAAAGTCAGAACAATACTCCTCAACAGGTCTCTTACCCTGACGTAAGGTCACCAGCTGACTCTCGGCAAAGGCAGTCCTGTCGGTCTCGTCATAAATGAGTCCGAGAGCAGAAAAGAAACGATCAACGGAGGAAAGTTCAGGGGCGTCAGGAGCCAAGGAGAAGGCCCACTCTTGGGGCCCTTCCTGGAGCCGGGACATAATTATACCCACCCGCTGGTTCTCAGAACCTGAGGAATGAGGCTTTAAGCGAAAGTAAAGCCTACAACTCTCCCGAAAGGAGAGAAAAGCCCTCCGGTCCCCTGAGAACCGGTCGGGCAACTTGAGGTGGGTTTCAAGAGGTGAGGTGAGGGGGACTACCATGGTAGGATCAGGCTGGTTGACCCTCTGAGCCAGGGCCTGGACCTGTAGGGAGAGACCCTGCATTTGCTGAGCCAGGGTCTCAAGGGGGTCCATAGTAGTGACAGGGACCAGGGTAGACTAGGTATGGGCTTGTGATTATGTAACGACGGGGGTAGGGAAACAAACAAGTGAGCCCTTATCTACCTGCCACTCTGTCCCTGCCTACTTGCAACGACCCGCCCTAGGCGACGGGGTACAACTGGGCGGCGGTCCCTACGCTCGGTAAGTGCACGAGATAAACATACAAGGGAATACAAAGCAAAGGGAAAGGGGCAGTTGCCCACGACAACACCGTGAGCAACCAGAGTGGTGAACGAGCCAAGTCAAACCAGGAGAGCACGAGGTACCAAACGCAGAGCAGGAGAGTAGTCAGTAAGCCAGGGTCAGTATGGAGCAGGATCAAATAGTAGGAGCTGTAGCTGGGCCAGGAAACCACACGGAAAGAATCACAAGCAAGGAGGAACAGGAAAGGCAGGTATAAATAGACAGAGGGCGGGAGCTAGCTGAGTCTGGCCAGGCTGCGATAGGCTCTCCCACTCCTAAGCCTGCCAGCCTGAGTGGTGGAAGCTGGAGTCAGTCTCAGAGACATAGACTCAGGTGAAGACTGATTATCTATGGGCGTTAACCCCGAAGCTGTGCCTGGCAGATCCTTTACACTCTATGTACAAGAAAATAACTACTATAATATGGCCCCATATGTACAAGAATATAACTACTATAATAGTTCCCTTATTTACAAGCATATAACTACTATAATACTGCCCCCCATTTACAAGAATGTAACTACTATAAAAGTGCCCCTATGTACAGGAATATAACTACTATAATACTACTCATTATGTACACAAATATAACTACTATAATACTGGCCCCTATATATAAGAATATAACGACTATAATACTGCCCCCTATGTAGAAGAATATAATGACGACTATAATACTACCCCTATGTACACCAATATAACAACTATAATACTACTCCTTATGTACAAGAATATAACTACTATAATACTGCCCCCTATGTACAAGAATAGAATTACTATAATACTGCCCCCTATGTGCAAGAATAGAATTACTATAATACTGCCCACTATCTACAAGTATATAACTACTATAATGCTGCTCCATGTATAAGAATATAACTACTATAATACTAAAACTTATGTACATGATTATATTTACTACAATACTGCCCCCTATGTACAGGAATATAACTACTATAATACTGACCCCGATGTACAAGAAAATAACTATAATACTTACCCCTATGTATAAAATATACCTACTATAATACTGCCCTATGTACAAAAATATAACTATTATGATACTGGCCCATGTACAAAAATATAACTACTATGATACTGCCCCCTATGTACAAGAATATATCTACTATAATACTGATCCTATATACAAGAATATAATTATTATAATACTGCCCCCTATGTATAGAGTATAACTAATTTAATACCATTCCCTATCACAAGAAGAGAGATGCAGGGCACTGTACACAGTCAGTCTTTTTTATTAGAACATTATATATATGTATTTAAATTTGGCGATAAGTCAATTTTTGTAGCCTGGAACCCTGGGCTGTTGATTAAAACTGCCCCCTTTTCTGGATACTTTGGAAAGTGTCTAGTGAGATGCAAACATCTGTTAGTTAATAAAAAATTTGTCTAGATTGATTTGTGCCCAAAAAAGGCGCAACTTAGGCCAGAATTCTGGAACATCAACAATAGTAAATCTGCCCCATTGAGTCTCGTGAGTATGAAAATCGAGAATGGAGAGGAAAATATGCTCTGTGCAAATCAGATAACTGAACTGTTTTGTGGTTGTCACCCAGAATCATATATACTGTATCTAAGAAACAGCTACATTTCTTTAACCCCTTCCCGCTGCAGCCAGTTTTGACCTTCCTGACAGAGCCTCATTTTTCAAATCTGACATGTGTCACTTTATGTCGTGTCACTCAGTGGTGTCACTAGAACCGGGCATCCGGGACCGAAACCCCAGGGACTGCGACATGTAATTGTATGTGCGTCCTCAGGACGCAGTTACAATTAATTTCTATGGCGGAGCAGGGAGCTATCAGCTAAGCTCTCTGCTCTGCCATTTACTAGTGACAGGGAGGCATTTGCCCCCAGGCCGGTTCTGTATTAGTTTAGGGCCACGGGGAGATAAGAGTAGCGCAGGGGTGCGTTGGAGAGAATGCCTGTGATTCTCCTGCACAGAACATGTGACCTCCGCCCGGGTGGCTGAATTATATGACGTCACTTCTGATGTATAATGCAGCTGCCCCAGGTCACACTCAGTGCAGGTGAATCACAGGTCCTCTCTCCCACCAGGCTGCAATAAAATATGGGGCCCTGCAGTTTGCTGCACTACGCTATTGATTCCATCAAAACGACGGAATCCTTGCACAACAGAGACAAACGGGAACCATTGAATCAATGGTGATGGAAACAGAAACCTATGGTTTCCGTTTGTGTATGTCAGGGCTCCGTTCCGACGGAAAGCTCAGACGGAACGTCGGAACGGAGCCTTAGAACAGATGTGAACGAAGCCTTACGTTGCTGTTTCTTGGCTGTTCCACCACTGATGGTTTTCTGGGTCCCATGATGCTCCTTTATTTATAATCTGGGGTCATGTCTGTCATCTATAACAATGTCGCATCACGCTGTGGTAATGTGGGATTGTTATGGACGATACTCAATGGCAGTAGGTTATAAGAAAAGAAGCATCAGGCAACGCAGAAACCATCACTGGTGGAACAGCCAAGAATCAGCAACGGAAGTGTATGACTGACAATGCGTCTTATGTTTTCATGTTCTGTTAATATGAGCTTTAACCCCTTCCCGTCGTAAACAACTTTCAGATTTAAATTTTCGTTTTATCCTCCCCACCTTCCAAAAGCCATAACTTTTTTTATTTTTCCATCTATATAGTCCTATGAGGGCTTAACTTTTGCTGGATGAGTTGTAGTTTTTCGTAGCACCGTAGTAAACATATGTCTTGGGGCTTGTGCCCCTGATCTTTTAAGACCCTAGCAATGCCCCTGGTATCACTTTATGTTAGTGGTAAAATTTGGTCGATACATTCAGTATTTAATTGTAAAGAACACCAAAATGTAACGAAAAATTGCAAAAATTTTTTATACATTTTAATGCATCTGCTTGTAAAAAAGATAGTAAGACCACACAAAATAGTTGCTAATTAACATTTCCCATAAGTCTATTTTAGATTGCCATCGTTTTTTTGAACATTCTTTTATTTTTCTAGGACGTTACAAGGTTAAGAACTTTAGCAGAAATGTCTTACATTTTCAACAAAGTTTTTTTTTAAAAAAGTGTATTTTTTCAGGGACCAGTTCAGTTCTACATGTGGCCCTAGTGTGCTACATGACTGAATTTTTGTTTTGCAGAAATTCATTTTTAATCCATTTTTTTTCTGTAACACAGAAGGTTTTACCAGAGAAATACAACTAAAAATTGTATTACACAGATTCTGCAGTTTTTAGAAGTATCCCACATGTCGCTCTAGTGCGCTAATGGACTGGAGCACCGGCCTCAGAAGCAAAGGAGTGGATTTTGGCGCCTTCTTTTTATTAGATTAGATTTTAGGCACCATATCAGGTTTGAAGAGCTCTTCTGGAACCAAAACAAAAGGAAACACACCAAAAAATACCCAATTTTGGAAACTACACACCACAAGGAATTTATATAGGTGTGCAGTGAGCATTTTGACCCCACGGGTGTTTCATAGATTTTATTAGAATTGGGCTGTGAAAATGAAAAATGTAATTTTTTCCAATAAAACATAGCATTTGTTCATTTCCACGAGGAGTAGAGGAGAAAAAGCACACCTACATTTGTAAAGCATACATGTCGATATAAACTGCTGTTTGGACACACTATAGGTTTCAGAAGGGATGGAGCGCTATTTGGAGCATGGATTTTGTTTGGTGGTAGTTTTGTTTGGGTTTTACTGGTATTCAGTTTATAATGTGGGGGCATATGTAATCTGTGCGGAGAACATCAGGGAATAATAAGAGGGTATAAATAAATGGTGGAGACATATTCCAACTCATCGGTTCTGTGTCCAAATCTGGACTACGCATGCATCCACGTGGCGGCACACGGTAGGGATCAAAGCAGAAAAGGAAGACTTGTTCTAGTGCTGACTTTTAAAAGGAAGTAGTATTCCAACTTTATTCGAATAGTATTAAAATCCAATACATGGAGGGGTGGTTGCATCAACAACGAACCTACGCGTTTCAGACAGATCACCTGTCCTTACTCATGGCGTGTTATATGTGCTACAAAAAACACCCTGCATTTATATCCGGTGAGTTCGTCACCGCATTATCAGTGCAATAACTTTTTATTTTTTCGGTTCATGGAGCAGTGTTGTTTTTTGTTAACTTTATTCTGCAGGTCGATATGATTACGGGGATACCAAATTTATATAGTTTTTCTCATGTATTGCAGCTTTTGCGCAATAAAATCACTTTAACAAAAATTATTTGTTTATGTGTCGTCATATTCTAAGACCCATAACTTTTTTTATTTTTGCGTGGACAAAGCTGAGTCGGGACAGTATGTCATTTTTATTGGTACTATTTTGGGGTAAATGTGACTTTTTGATCACTTTTATTCTATTTTTTGGGAGGAGATGGGATCTAAAAACAGAGATTCTGGCGTTGTTTTTCATAAGTTGTTTTTTTACGTGTTGATCGTGCAAGATAAATTACATAATGGTTTTATAGTTTGGGTCGTTACAGATGCGGCAATACCAATCATTTATAGTTTTTTTTCCAATAATAAAAGACTTATTATGGGAAAAAAGGGCAATTTTGGTTTTTTTAACGTGAAACGTTTATTTATTTTTATTTTTTTTTACTTTTTTTTGTCCCACTAGGAGACTTGAAGGCTTGTAACTCTGATCGCTATACTAATACACTGCACTACATATGTAGGAGGCGGGTCTTCACAGGCTTCCATAGAAGGCAGACACGGGGGCCATTGTTAGGCCTCCAGTTGCCATACCAACCATCTGCACCCCTGCGATTGTGTCGCTTGGGTGCCAGTGGTTAAAAACCCCTCAGATGCTGCGTTCTCTATTGAGCGCAGCACCTGACGGGTTAATCGTCCTGTACCTAGACTAGCTCCGGTCCTGATCATTACAGCAGTGTGCTGTAACATACAGCTGACACCCGGCGGTGATAGTGCGTGCTCAGCTTCTGAGCCCGTGCTATCACCGCAATGTAACTGTACTGAGCTTTGGGGGAACACCTTACCCACAGCGCCGTGTATATACGGCGAATGTCGGGAAGGGATTAAAGGATACGGACACTTTTGAAGTGAATGTTTTGTTTTGTTTTTTAAAAACATGACAGGTCCTTTTTTAAATACAGTTTTAATGCATTCTTCATATATAAAAGCTGTATCATTCCGTCAAAGCCAATTCCATCAAGTCAGCAGTACTGACAGGCTCCATTGAAAGCTGGTCCTGTGTCTCTGACACGCTGCATCCAGCAGATAACAATCACATCTAAGTCGATGAACGTAGATGTGATCGTTATTAGCTGGATCCTGCTTGTCAAAGACGTGCAAGACCGGCTTTCAGCTGAGCGTCAGTACTGCTGACCTCACGGAATCGCCTGTGATTGAGCGATACAACTACTGCACACGGCCGTAGCCGTAATCCCGGTCTGTGATTACAGCCGACCGCAGTCACCTGCACTTGCGGGTCGTGCTCTTATTATAAAGTATGGGAGCACGGTCCGTAAAATGTAAAAATAGGACATGTCCTATTTTTAGCGGCACCTTTCTATGGGAACGTGTCTGTGGGCAATATAAATTAATAGGTACGTACTTTGATCTGCCATTACGGCAGAAAAAAATAAAATTAAAAAATAAAAATAAAGACATTTTCTTCAAAAGTTTACATAGTCTTTAAAGGGTAACTAAACGTTCAAAAAACTTCTGACATGTCATAGTGACCTTTCAGAAGTTTTGATCGGTGGGGGTCCGAGCAAGGAGCTCAATAGCACGGAGCTCATTGTACGGGCTCAATAGAAAGTCTATGAGCCTGTACACCAATTGCTCGGCTTTCAGAGAAAAGATGATCAGAAACAAAGCAGCTAATGAAGGCCCCCAGGGCTGCCTTCACTCTGCCTCTGCTAAGCCTTGCATGTGGCAGGGCTTAACAGATGCCTGTAAAAATGACGATATAATGACGATATACTGCAATACGTTAGTATTGCAGTATATTGTACCAGCGATCTAACGATCACTGGTTCAAGTCCCCTAGGGGGGCTAATAAAAGTGTATTGAAAAAAAAGTAACAAAAAAGGTTTTAGTAGTGAAAAAAAAATAAAAATAAAATGTAAAAAATAAAAGAAGTTAACAAAATTGGTATCTCTGCGTCCGTAAAAGTCTGAACTATTACAATATAGCGTTATTTAACACGCACGGTGAACACCGTAAAAAATAAAAGCGCCAAAATCGCTGTTTTTTGGTCAACTTAGCTTTCAGAAAAAAAATCGTAAAAAGTGATCAAAAAGTTCTATGTACCAAAAAATGGTACCGATAAAAACGATAGCTCGTCCCGCAAAAAAAATAAGCCCTCACATCGCTCAATCGGTGAAAAAATTAAAAAGTTATGGCTCTTGGAATGCGGGGAGTGAAAAACGAAAATCAAAAAATGGCTTCGTCCTGAAGGGGTTAAGATTATTTTGGCTCATTTGTAAACCAAAACCAGGAGTGGTTTTGACTTATAAATACTGACCAAAATACTGTCACGTGAAAGTGGCCTAAATGGGCAGAGCGGACTGAGACTGTGCCAGATTTCTAAAGTAAAATATTGATAAAACTGTGAAGTGTCACAAATCACAATAACTGCTTATAACAGGCTTGTGTAAAATGACAAATTGTATGAACACCTAGTGCCTAATTTGCCTGTCCCACTTGGCAACCAGTGAAATCCTGACCTCTGCTATTGGACCGCGTCAGCTTCTCTAGCCTCTATCTTTTTTTCCATTGGCGTAAATATTCATATGCCAACCAATCACGTGCAGCCACGGTCAAGACTCCTAGGAAAGCTGGCAGGAAAGCAGAGCCAACAAAGTGTTTATCGAAAGCTCCAATCGAAATGACGGCAGCTTCATAACCAAAAGCGTAATTCTATCACAGACTGAACACACGCTCCGGCCTCTGCACTACCATCCGCTGATGTTTCAGGTAAACCCCCTTTACAAACGTTAAATTGGTATGCTCCTTTCAGGTAACTCACTGAATGGACGATACCATTGTAGAAAGAGGTGTAAATGTACTTAAACTATGACAGCATTTTATACTTGTGAAGTCGTATATTTTATGTGTATGTGATACATATTATTATACAAAATATACACCCGCCATGATAGCTAAATGTATTTATGAATTTCAGCATAATAATGTTTACGTTCACCCCTCACTGTCGTGCATATGGATTATTCCTAACGGAAGTGAGGTGTCTATTGACTTAACCTGTTCCTGTTTTGGGGTGTTAGTGACAGCAACAGCTGGGAACAGCGCGGATCATCTGTCACTGGCCGGGGTAATGCTCATTCTATGTGCTTGGTGTGGGGACATAGAGGGCTGTTGGTCACGGTGGATTAGATAGTGGGGGCGTGAGAGTTCACTTTGCAGCAGGCTGTGATACACATGGGATAGCCAATAAAGGAACATGGTGTAATGTTTGGTAATATAATAATCACTTTGGAGAAGATTTCTAGTCGTTATACTAATAAATATAAATAATATGTCAGAGCCCCTTCTACACACTGGCCCAAAAGGGGAGCTGGCACCATCAGAGGGCTATGCCAGGCTACTGGAAATGTGCACCATAGTCCACCCTATAGTGCATATGAATGCGCTGCCCAAAGAAATAATAGATCTGGCGTATGGTTTGAACACATTGGGGAAGATTTATCACAACTAGTTTAAGGGAAATATGGAGCCGTTGCTCGTGGCAACCAATCAGATTCCAGCTCTTATGTTTTAGATTCTCCGTAGCATAAAATCAGTGATCCCCATCCTTGCTATTAGCACTTATTTTGCACTGATCTATCTTGCCCATCGGACGAGGTATAATGTCCCTTTAAAAAGTGCATTGATGATGAGTAATTATTTTTTGCATTTAGATCCACGTTGATTATTGTCTGTTGACTTGCACGCTGTTTATTTTGCTAATCCGCTACACCAGTAATCTGTTTAAGGCTGGGGAGGATTCTTCTCTTTATTAAATAGATTTCACAGTGGATATTTGGATATAGTCGTTATTATATGAATTGTATTGGTTTTGTGATATTATTGCAAGTTTTGCTTTATATGTTTCCCTGTAGTGTAAGGTTTTATATTTCTGATGTTGTAGCTTCACTTGAAATGATTATTTTTTTTGGAACTTTATATATATATATATATATATATATATATATATATATATATATATATCTTCCCTCTCACACTGAGCAATGTGATGGCTTTGATATGAGAACGTTGTATAGAGCGGGGGAGGTTCTAAACATAGGATATCACGCATGATGTGGCGGCGGCAGATGTATCCTGCAGGTGTAAGAACCGCATGCGTTGGTGAAACTAGTGTTGTTAAAATGAACTACGGACTACGCAACCTTTATGGTGCTCTGCGGTCCCTGTACCATCATTGTGTTGATTCTGTGGGGTAGTTTCGATTTAGGATTTCTAACCGGCGGGTTATTTCTGCCTATTTCTTTGTATTTGAGTCGATCTTCCAAATGGACGGGCATTGTGCTGGCATTGGCCATATACAGTATAGAACCCAGTGCTCAATGTGGCTTATTTCATGTAGGGAAAGTTCTTAAAGGGAGTGTCTGGTTTAGAAAAGCCTTTTACAAATTCCCTATTAGGAAATTCAGAGAAGGGGTATTCCCATTTCCGGCATGATCACAAGATATTCCTGATAGGTGAGGGTCCCACTTCTAGGACCCTCACCTACTGGAAGTATGAGGTCTAGTGACCCCCAGTCGCTGCGTTCTCCAGAAACTTTTTTGCTCCGCTCTTTCCGTAGCTCCCTCCAGTCTTGGCAGTAGGGACATCCAGGACATTGTGTTATACAGCTCCTGTGCTGCCCCCTACACTTAACTGCAGTCCGTTCAAAGAATCAGGGCAGGGTGTATATTAGAAAGCTGCACTTTATTCCTGCCCCCTGACGGTACCATTATCACGACAAAGACGTCCTGGCTGGACACATCCTAAGATTCTAGTTACTTCTTACTAGAACTATATGTAAGGTCTATGATGTATGAGTATCACCTGCACTGTACAGAATATCAGCTGGTGACGTGACTTGTTCACATACGAATATCACTTCTATAAATGGTCCATATGGAACGTCTGGTTTGTTTGCCTTTAGGTAAACCTATTATTACTTGTTTCTGGTGAGTACATAAAGCATTACATTTCTCATTCTGTATAGGGTCCCGCCCCGCCCTTGACGGTCAAGATGAGGACAGCTGTGATGACGGGGGCCAGCCTAGCCCTTACAGCGGCAGTGGTGGCCCACGCTTATTACCTCAAGCACCAGTTCTACCCAACAGTTGTGTATCTGACCAAGTCAAGTCCCAGTATGGCTGTAAGTAAATGCAATGGAATAATCGGAGCTTATAGATAACAGTAGAAACCAAGAGAAAGTGAAGATTTATCACTTGTTCCTCTATCCATGGCCAAGACATCTAGTTATTTGTGTTTATTAGGGGTTTTTACAAACCTAGTCCAGCAGATATTTACAGGATTAGTATATAGGCGACACAGTGTAGATCACCAGTGGTCATAAGAGCAAGAATGGCATTAGGCAATTTAACAATATACTTGATCTATTATTTGGCTTGTAGTGTGTGGGACCCCCAGCAGTCAGCTCATCATTGGGGGGGGGGGGGGTACACCTGTTTTTTTTTTTGTCCTCCCAGTCCTCTTAGAGGGGTTGTCTGGGATGTATGTTTTTTTAATTTTATATAGCCCTCTAGTCTTGAAGAATAAGAGGACTTGGCAATAAGATGTACCGTATTTTTTGGACTATAAGACGCACCCAGGTTTTAGACAATCGAAAAGAAGAAAAATTTTCTATTTTACTACTTTTACAAAGAAAAAACTGTTAGAAAAAAATTGTCCTGTTTGACCACATTCTGAGAGCCATAACTTTTATATTTTTTTCATCGATTGAGTGGCGTGAGGGCTTATTTTTTGCAGGACGCGCTTCAGTTTTTATTCGCACCATTTTTTTTGGTACATATGATTTTTTTTTTTTGGTCACTTGTTTTAAAATGTAATTTATTTAGTTTTTAGCGCGAAGGTGACCAAAAAACAACAATTCTAGTGTTTAATTAAAAAATTTTTTTTTTACACCATTAACCATGCGAGTTAAATGGTATATTGTAATAGTTCGGGCTTTTACGGACGCAGCGATACCATTTTTTTTTTCTTTTTTACATTGTGCTCGGGGAAAAATGAGAAAACTGTTTTTTTTTTTTTTTTTACTTTTACACATTTTATTAGTTCCCCCTAGGACTTTATCTTGTAGATGGGGGATACATGTGTTTTGTGGGAAAACACTTTTAAGGATGCAGTGTGTTTTGGCCTGTAGGTACTGGCATTTGTTTTTCATTGTCACCTTCCAAAAACCATGCATTTTAAATTTCCCTGTGTTGTCTGGTATTGCAGCTCAGGTCCATTGAAGTAAATGGGGCTGATGAGCAATACCATATACAATCTGTGGGCAGATGTGGCATGGTTTTTGGAAGTAAGTAGCCCTGTGTTCTAATCCTGTACAACTCCTTTAAATCTGTACATGGGCTCCTGCTCGCTGTCTGTGCGATATACGTTATATTGCAAAGTTATTCTTCAAGAATAGAAACAACATACATCCC
Source organism: Rhinoderma darwinii (assembly GCF_050947455.1). NCBI lineage: Eukaryota > Metazoa > Chordata > Amphibia > Anura > Rhinodermatidae > Rhinoderma > Rhinoderma darwinii. The sequence continues at coordinate 4,727,731 of NC_134695.1, forward strand.
ACACAACGCCCTTAATTTGATAAAGGACATTGTAAAACGAATCCTCTGGCAAAAACTGAGTGTACAGCTTTTGCTTAGAGATCAGACAATGTGTCAAAAACCTATTTTAGAGGGGTTGCACAATTTAGAGATCTTGGGGGTCTCCCTGACTGCTTCCTCTGGTTCATGGCACATGTATCAGTAGTGTCATGTACCACCTTTCCATCGGTATAAATAATTATCTTCTGTGCCAGACATTGCTGCGGTTTCTTAGAAATACTTCTTGGAAAGCTGAGTGCCAACCAATATGGTCACTTCTACATAATCCATAGCGGATGTCGCCAGCCTTCCTAGACCCCTAAATGTTACATCTACATGAATCGGCTGTGATACCTGCGCTCATGTTTTCATCTAGCTTTGCCATTCAGATAATGGATAGTATTTATATTAATTTTGGTTTTTCTCTGTTCCCTAAGGTTATTTATATTCAAGCGTTTGTCCTAGTCTTCCTTCTTGGAAAGTTCATGGGCAAAGTGTTTTTTGGTCAGCTGAGAGCAGCTGAGATGGAGGTAAGCATTGTGGCTGGCATTATGGGCTTTGTGAGCTCTGTGTAAGGTTGGGTTTGCATGCTAAGATTTTGTGTAGATCCAACTGGAGGTCATGCATTACTGAGGTGACGACTCAAAGCTCCTGTTTATACCCCATTGGGCTTGACTTTTAGCATGTCAGATTGGTTTCGTAGGTGACAATTTGGTGAGACTGCGGTTAGAGTCAAAGAGGCTTTGTCACCATATTATAAAATCCCTATCTCCTATTGAATGTGATCGGCGCTGCAATGTAGATAACAGCAGTTTTTAATTTTTTTTTTAAAAACGATCATTTTTGCCCAAGTTATGAGCAATTTTATTTTTATGCAAATGAGCTTTTCAATGGACAACTGGGCGTGTTTTCTCGTTTTACCAACTGGGCGTGTATTGTGTTTTTACCAACTGGGCGTTCTGAATAGAAGTGTATGACGCTGCCAAATCAGCGTCATACATTTCTCATCGTTCCCACCCAGCTTCTTTCACTGCAGACACACAGCGTGACGTCACCCACAGGTACTTCAACCTTGTCGTCGGACAAAGAAGATACATCGGCTCCAGGCGTCCAAAAGGTTAATATGCTCTTCTCTAGGGAGTTTATTATGCTTACCTGCACATGGTGATGCTGCTGCAGATTCAACTGTACCCTCTGTCGCCTGGAGCTGATGTGTCTTCCCTCGTCCGACGCCAAGGTTGAAGGACCTGTGGGTGACCTCATCGTTCCCACCCAGCTTCTTTCACTGCAGACACACAGCGTGACGTCACCTACAGGTACTTCAACCTTGTCGTCGGACAAAGAAGATACATCGGCTCCAGGCGTCCAAAAGGTTAATATGCTCTTCTCTAGGGAGTTTACTATGCTTACTTGCACATGGTGATGCTGCTGCAGATTCAACTGTACCCTCTGTCGCCTGGAGCTGATGTGTCTTCCCTCGTCCGACGCCAAGGTTGAAGGACCTGTGGGTGACCTCATCGTTCCCACCCAGCTTCTTTCACTGCAGACACACAGCGTGACGTCACCCACAGGTCCTTTATGCTCATTTGCATAAATATTAAATTGCTCATAACTTGGGCAAAAATGATCTTTGCTGTTATCTACATTGCAGCGCCGATCACATTCAATAGGAGATGGGGATTTGATAATCGCACACCCACCTAAGCCCGTTTTCAGAAGAAACTGATCATGTATCACTAAGATATATCCTCCCTTTCTGATCGATGAAGCTCCAACTGCCGGAATTCCTGACGATCCTGAGAATGAAGGGGTCCCAGATCTTTCTGTGATGGGGAAAACCCCTCTAAACAAGACTATTTGTACAATTGCTTAATTTTTTTTAATTTTTTTTTTAGATGAACTAAAGCATTACAAAATTAAAAGGAATTCAGTTCATATACAGGCCTTTGTGTCTCCATAGTTAGACTACAAACAACAAACCCTGTGTATAGTCTGATCTTGCAATTCTACGCCCTTCCATCTTACCCCTACTTCTTGCTGAACTATCACATGTATGTTAAGGAATATAGTATAGGTGGGCGTGAGACTGTCTGATGACATTACCCAGGGTTTGTTTGTGGTTTGTAACCATGGAGATGTGTAAGTCTGTATAAGAGCTGTAGACATAAACAATAGGATATTTTAAATTAAGGCTATTTGCAAAATTGCTTTATTTTATATGCATTGGAGTAATGAAATAGAATAATGGTTGCTAAATTGGGTATAAATAGCATTGGAATTTTCCCGATAAGACACGGTCTTGCAAATTATAATTTTAAGTGAAGAAGCCTTTTAAAGTATGAATTCCACATGGGTCGATGTACCAGCGTCAGGACTGTTAGTAATGCATCCACCTGTCCTGCTTGGTAATATTTTCCCTCTGTTGTCTTGTTCTCAGCACCTTCTGGAGCGCTCATGGTATGCAGTCACAGAGACGTGTCTGGCTTTCACTGTGTTCCGGGATGACTTCAGTCCACGATTTGTGGCCCTCTTCACGCTTTTACTGTTTCTCAAATGTTTCCACTGGTTGGCTGAGGATCGGGTTGATTTTGTAAGACGCACGTTATTTATTTTCCATACTGTGTAAAGTTTAAGGGAAGTTATAAGTTAGCAAAAATTATAATTAGACCCATTGGGCTAATACATTATGGTGACTTATTCAGTCTAACTTTTAAGGGTTGGTCTCCTCATCTTAACAACCTCTTACTCATTTTACGCTTGATAGACATTAATTTATTGTATACCCTATATAGCAAAAAATAACTGTACGATGTACTTCTTACACTATATCTGAAGACCATCAGTCACTTATCCTCTATTTTGTTTAAAAGGTTACTCCCATCGCTTGGATGGTGCATTACTTCCTGATCAGTGGGGGTCCTACCTCTGGGAGACCCACTGATGCTGAAAATGAGGAGGCCACGGCACTGGTTTAGTGCTGAAGCCCCTTCAGTGTTGTCCCGTACGTAGTGGCATTCCTTGCAGTGCGAGTGAGCGCCGCTGTTCAGGGAAAAATTTGGTGGGTACGCAGCACTATACAGAGGTCAGACCCCCCTCAATCAGAAAGTGAGGCCAATAACCCACTACAGGTAATAGGGGAAGCAGGACACATGAGTTTTCCAGACATTTCTCCTATGTCTATGACCTCCTTAAAGATTTATGTTGCCCTATCTGAGAGCAGCATATGATAAAAGGTTAGAAGCCGAGCTCCGTGATCTAAAGGTTTGTGATTTGAAAGGGGATTTCTGAGTGATAAGCCGAGTAACTTCTAACAGGAGTCCTAGGAGACAGTGAGAGTCCTGCTTACTCCGCCCACACAGCCTGATGGAGCTCATTCTCTGTACATGCACTGATACAGGTAGAGCTGTCAATCAGCCCGTGTGGGTGGAGTCAGCAGGACTCTCACTGTCTCTCCTAGGAGTCCTGTTAGGAGTTACTCAGCTTTCCACTAAGAAATCCTGTTTCAAATCACACAAACCTTTTATATCACGGAGCTGGGCTTATAACTTTTTATCATATGCTGCTCTTAGATAGTTTATGTTGCCTTATCTAACATGTTTGCTTTAAAGAGGCTCTGTCACCAGATTTTGCAACCCCTATCTGCTATTGCAGCAGATAGGCGCTGCAATGTAGATTACAGTAACGTTTTTATTTTAAAAAAACGAGCATTTTTGGCCAAGTTATGACCATTTTTGTAATTATGCAAATGAGGCTTGCAAAAGTCCAAGTGGGTGTGTTTAAAAGTAAGTCCAAGTGGGTGTGTATTAGGTGCGTACATCGGGGCGTTTTTAATACTTTCACTAGCTGGGCGCTCTGATGAGAAGTAACATCCTCTTCTCTTCAGAACGCCCAGCTTGTGACAGTGCAGATCTGTGACGTCACTCACAGGTCCTGCATCGTGACGGCCACATCGGCACCAGAGGCTACAGTTGATTCTGCAGCAGCATCAGCGTTTGCAGGTAAGTCGATCTTACCTGCAAACGCTGATGCTGCTGCAGAATCAACTGTAGCCTCTGCTGCCGATGTGGCCGTCACGATGCAGGACCTGTGAGTGACGTCACAGATCTGCACTGTCACAAGCTGGGCGTTCTGAAGAGAAGAGGATGTTACTTCTCTTCACAGCGCCCAGCTAGTAAAAGTATTAAAAACGCCCCGATGTACGCACCTAATACACGCCCACTTGGACTTTTACTTTTAAACACACCCACTTGGACTTTTGCAAGCCTCATTTGCATAATTACAAAAATGGTCATAACTTGGCCAAAAATGCTCGTATTTTTAAAATAAAAACGTTACTGTAATCTACATTGCAGCGCCTATCTGCTGCAATAGCAGATAGGGGTTGCAAAATCTGGTGACAGAGCCTCTTTAAGAGTGCTATAAGCAGTGTATAGCCGTGACTTTATGTAAACATCTGACATATAGCTGCATGAAGATTATTTGTAAGGAATCCATAATTGTTAATATTTGTTTTATCAAAGATGGAGCGCAGTCCAAACATTTCCTGGTTATTCCATTTCCGTATACTTGGTAAGTGTCACCTACACCTCCTAACTTGGCATTCTGCAAGTTTACCATTTGTTAAAGAGAACCTGTCCACTCTCCTTACATGTCTGTTTTAGTTTATACTTTTCTTCCACATAAAATGACCATTCTAGAGCATCTTTCATTAGAACTCTGTGTTGTGTGGTTCTTCTGTTATTCCTCTTGGAAATGTATGAATAGATAGACAACTGGGAATCACCACTCCCATTGTCAAACCCTGACACTATCCCTACACATGCAATGAAAAACTCAAGCACTCCTTCGGTTGAAATATGCAAAATAGGTTTATTTTAAATAAGGCAATAGAAGAGAAAAGGTGTAACGTAAAAAAAAAAAAAATACTTACCCCTGGGCATTGTCATGGCGATGTGTTCCTCTGTGCTGAGTGTCTGAGTGCAGCCTTTGCCTTCTGGCCACAACTTTCCATCCCATGTGATTCCTGCAGCCAATAACTGGCCACAGTGGTCACATGGGCTGCAGCGTCATCCCAGGAGGCCGGGCTGCATGGAGAACAGAGGGATGTTTCGCTATGAAGACGGCTGGGGGTAAGTATTAGTTGTGTTTTTTGTTTTTTTTTAACCACTGGTTTCCGCAGCGAAGATTCCACCTGAAAAGCTGCACCACAATTTGGTGCAGTTTTTCAGGCGGCAGAATTCCCTGCAGGTTCGAAGTCGGATACTCTGCGTAATTTTACGCAGCTCATCCGACCCGTGCAGGCCCAGCCTTACAGTATACAATCATTGCTGACAATGTAAGGGCTGTGTAGGGACACTCCCTATTGACAAGCAGAATGGTAACGCCCAGTTGTCAATTTATTCATACATTTCCAGGAGGAATAACAGAACTATAGCACAGTGCAGAGTTCTCAGCATTGTTGTTTTATGGGAAATGCCAAAATTTACCAATAAAGTGAGGAGAGCTGACAGGCAGTAGCCTTTTCTGTAGAATATTCAAGCTTTGTTTGCCTTCTAGCTGTTCTAGATATTGCATGGCTGAGTGCTGGTGTTCTTTAGCCGGACGTGTAACCTGCCAGTCGTTCAGTATCACTTCCTCTCTTGTATCGGCCGTTGTATCTTTTGCATACAGCTGCCTCTACTATAAACGTGTTTTACAGCTCCATGCCACTGTTGTGCTGTCAGGTGTTATCAATACATGGCTATAACCTCACACTGCCATCATTACATAGTTGTAATTGTTGTCCTGGCTACATCTGCCCTCTGATATCCTTCCCTAGAGTTTTGTATTTGTGGTTTATAGTTTTTTATTTTTTACTGTCTGTACTAAGATTGCTTACCATGTGTGTTAATCCCTCCTAGCTCTGATGCTCCTGCTTAGTGTGCTGGACGTTCTCTTTGTATCTCACGCTTATCACAGTTTGGTCACCCGAGGGGCCTCCGTGCAGCTGGTATTTGGATTTGAGGTAAGTAACTATTCCTTATTATCAGATATACACATGTACCAGCCTGGGATGGCACTTTACATACACTTCAACTCATGCTAGAAGGACTTCCTTTTAAAGGGGTTTTCCCATTTTAGCCATTTATGGCATATCCTGAGAATATGCCATAAATGTCTCATAGATGCGGGTCACCGCTCTGGAACCTTCACCTATCTAAGCTGTTTCCTTTGTAGCACGGCTGTTTCCATAATCCTGGCCACTTTGCCACTGAGTCTACACCTGGATGTGGCGGCGAGCAGCCGCTTCATGAGACAAGAACGGCTTTGGGGAACCCCTGTTCTCGAGAGAGATGTGAAGCCCAGCTCTAGGACATGCACCTGTCAGACATTTTTTGGCATATCCTGTGAATATGCCATAAATGTCTGAGATGGGGAAAACCCCTTTAATTTTAGATTCCAGTCGGAGGACATTTCTCCTGCTTTTATCCTACCTTTTTCTTATCTTTGTTCACCTCTTATTCTCCCTCTGGCTTTTTTTTTTCCTTTTATTTTTTTACTGTCTCCATTGCTGTGAACACCCCTTTATGCAGAGCTCTTGTGTTAAACTATGGTCATTGCACCTCTGTAAATCAAAAAAGTTAATCCTGATTCCATTTGGATCTTTTACACATGGACAATCAATCTATGAAAACCTCTTTAAAAAAAATCCATACAGATTTGGGAGACTGTTGTATGTTTTAAGGTCTACTCTGCTACAGATTTGGTTATGTATTTCATGAACTAAATCTGTTAATACATGCAGATTTACTGACCATCTAAAAAAAAAAAAGTTTATTTAATAGAACAAAAAATGCCTACAAAGGTGTACGGGGCCTTTAAGGGTTAATGAGGAAAAATCCCGATTTAACGGACGGATAGGACATTCTGCTGTTTAAAAAAAGCCATTGTTTGCCCCCACATGGTTTTCAGCCGAACTTTGACTGAAATGACGTAAAACCCATTCACTACAGCGTAACATCTGGTCACTGGGAATTATCACGTGTAATTACCATAATAGAATTATGTGGTCGGCTTTGCTCTAGATTTTATTTTTATTTTTTGACTGTTTGTAATTTTAGATTTTTATTCTGTGGGACAAAATAGTATTTTTAGTTATCAATATATTTAGAGTAACTCGCCTTTCAACCAACATTTCACAATTAATATCTGCAGAAAAAGTTCAATATCTTGGTAAGAATGTTACGTCTTTTACACTGCTTTTGACTGCATGATATTTTCTTCTCCATTTACACCCGAAGGGAAAATTCTCATGGAATCTGTATGCAATTTATCTGCAGAGATTTGTGACTTTACAGCTTTGCTCTAACTGCAATTGCCATCTGTGCTCCCACAATGCACTGCTCTCTAGTAACTGGACGGCAGCAGGATTTTAAATTCGGCGTGCTATTTGAACAGAGAATAACACAGAACACAGAAAAATATAGGCTAAGTAAAGCCAAATATTTGCCGGGCTGTTAAATATTTTATGTAGATTTAACTTGTGGAATGTTGTTCAAAAGTAGGAGTTTTCATTTAAATATTTTCTCTTGTACAGTAAAATTGCAATCTGCTATACTTGAGACTGATGAGATATAATATTATAAGGGTCTGTTCACACCTACGTCGGTGTTTCAGTTGTTCTGCTTCGTCAGAGGAGCAGAACAGCAAAAGTACTTGAAGCGTCGGTTCCGTTGTATTAAGGACATCGTCAGCGCCAGACAGAGCCTATTGACTTTAACGGTTTCCGTCAGGGTGTCTGTGGTTTTACCGGAAACAATAGCGCATGCTGTGCTATTGTTTCCGGGCTTTAGGCCTAATTCACACGAGCGTGTTCGGTCCATGATATACTGTCCGTGTGTCGGCCGCATTTCCCAGACTGAACACTCTGCAGGGAGCCAGGCTCCTAACATCATAGTTATCTATGACGGTAGGTGTCACTGCCTCGCTGCGGGACAACTGTCCCGCACTGAAAACCTAATTACAGCACGGGACAGTTTTCACGCATCGAGGCAGTGACACCTACCGTCATAGATAACTATGATGCTAGGAGCCCCGCTCCCTGCAGTGTGTTTGGTCCGGGAAATGTGGCCGACACACGGACACTATATCACGGACCGAACACTCTTATATGAATTAGGCCTTAGTGTTGCAAATTGTAGTTCTTCTCACAAGACGTCACCAATGTTAGTTAAAATTATCAGATAAAAGTACCTTTTAGATTAAAGTACGGCCAAACCTAAAAATTGTTAGGAATGAGTGTACTCCTTTACGTGTGATCTAATAGGGAATGATTGATAGACACATTATATATATATATATATATATATACCTAAATCCAGTGAAATGCTGCCTTGAGGCTACCAAACTATTGGGGTGTGTGTGTGTGTGTGTGTGTGTGTATATGTGTGTATATATATATATATAAACACTATTTTTGTATAAGGTTCATTTACAATGATAATGACTTTGTTCTGTTCCTTAATTTCCCAGTATGCCATACTCCTGACCATGATCCTCACCGTCTTTATAAAGTATGTCCTTCATTCTGTGGATCTTCAGAGCGAGAATCCATGGGACAATAAAGCTGTGTACATGTTATACACTGAACTTCTGACTGGTAAGCTCTAGTTCTGAGGTACGCTATTTGGCCAAAAGTATGTTGTCATCCCTACTAGTTATTAAGGTCAGGTGTTTTAGCCACACCCATTGCAAACCGGTCTTGATCTGCTAGATCTGTTCCGGTCAACTGTACGTGCTATTGTTGTGAAAGGGATTCTTCTAGGAGTAAGAGCTGAGTAACTGTTTAGTCACAACGTGCTGCCTCGTTTCAGATGTAAATGCTCCTCCTCGCATTTTGCGAGGCTTCTCTGACAGCCGTAAATTTTGAGCTGTGCTTCGAGTTCAATGAAAAGCGGCTCAAATTACGTCTGAAAGAAGTGTCCTGCATATAAGTGTCCTGCACTTCTTTTGACGAGGCTGTATTTTTACGCGTCGTCGTTTGACAGCTGTCAAACGACGACGCGTAAATGGCAGGTTGTCTGCACAGTACGTCGGCAAACCCATTCTAATGAATGGGCAGATGTTTGCCGACGTATTGTAGCCTTATTTTCAGACGTAAAACGAGGCATAATATGCCTCGTTTACGTCTGAAAATAGGTCGTGTGAACCCAGCCTTAAATCACCATGCACAATGCCAAGCGATCGTCTGGAGAGTTGTAAAGCACGCCGCTACTGGTGTCTACAGCAGTGGAAACGTTCTCCTGAATAATAAATGAGGGCTTACTATCTGGCAGTCTGATGAATGAATGTGAGTTTGGCAGATTCCAGGAGAACACTACCGCCTGAAATGCATCGTGTCTACTGTAAAATTTGCTGTACGAGCGATAATGGTCTGGGACTGTTTTTCAGAGTATGGCTCAGGCCCCTTATTTCTAGTGAAGTGTAATGTTAATGCTACAGCATACCAAGACATTTTAGACTGTTTTATGCTTTGAACTTTGTGGCTACAGTTTAAGGAAGGCTCTTTCCTGTTCAAGCAGGACTGTTTCCTTCCGCACACAGCAAGGTCCATAAAGACCAGATTTGATGTGGAGGAGCTCTAGTGGCTGCAGGCCCTGACCTGAACCCCCCCAAAGAAAACCTTGTGAGCCACACCTTCTCATCCAACATCTGTGCCCAACCTCATGAATACTCTTTTGGCTCAATGGGCAAATATTCCCACAGATGCTTAAAAATCTTGTGGGAAGCCTTCCTGGAAGAATGGAGGCTGGTATAGATGCAAAATGGTGCTCCATAATAACGCCCATGGTTTAGGAATGGAGTATCCAACAAGCTCACATAGGTGTGATGATCAGTTGTACACATACTTTTGGCCGTATAGTGTTTATAGCCTGCTCTTCCAATATAGCCAAAAAAGTGGTTTGGGCAGTATCCCTAACAACCAGACTTGCATAGCTCAACGTTCACTATTCTAGGTATTGAAATTGCACCACATCGTACAATTATGTGCCAGCGCCATCAGCATCCCACTTCTATGGCTGGGTTTGGAGTGAACTCCAATCCTGGCCGTTTTAACCCTTTAGATACTGCGGTCAATAGACAGATTAGGAGGGGGCTCTCTCTGTCATTCAATTGGTGCCCCCCAATGCATTTGCGGGTGTGCTTATGGACTGCCATAGCACCCCGGGCCCTAACAAAGACCCCCAGGCCTGCTATCCGCGAGTTACAGTTTCCGTAACTCATCCATGTATTGCATTTATTGTACCAGCGATCTAATGATTGCTGGTTCAAGTCCCGTAGGGGAACCAATAAAATGTGTCAAAAATAAATAAAAAAAATTTCAGGAGTGTAAACATTTTTTTTAAAAGTTAATAAAAACGAAAACCTTTTCCCTTTTTTTTTTTTTTGGGTGCATCTTTTATAGTCTACCTATTCGGTACGTGATAACCTAGTGCCTTCCGAACATAAGACTTAAACTTCTACTTTTATTTAAATATTTTTTTATTTTTAAAAAAGCATTCATATTTTTTCCCCAGAAGTTATTTAAAACGATAAATATGCACGCATATGTTATTGTCACAATAATAACGACCCATATAATAAAGTTGACGTGTTATTTGAAACGCACAGAGAACCACGTATAAAAAAACCTGCATAAAACAGCCGAATAGCTTTTTCTCCCTATTTCCCCTTCGCATGTTAATCAATAATGTATATGTACCCCACAACGGTTTTATATATAATATAATCGGTCCTGCATAAAACCAGCCCACGTTGGGCTACATCGACGGAAGAATAAAAAAATTATGGGTGTTGGAATGAGGCGACACACAACCTAATTAAAATAAGTGTTTTATTGTGCAAAAGTCAGAAAACATATAAAAAATACACATATTTGGTTTTGCCATAGTTGTACCGATCCATAGAATAAAGCTAACATGTTATTTTTGCCACACGGTGAACGCAAGAAAACCATGACTGAATCGCTATTCGGTTTGTTGGTTTTTTTTTTTTTTGTTTTTTTTTTCACTCTTCCCAACCAAAATAAAAGTTCATGAAAAGTTGCTCAATAAGTTATACATTATGTACCCTAAAATAGTGCCAGTGAACAATGCAACCTACAAAAACAAAGCGCAATGTCGACGGAAAAATAAAGTTATGTGTCTCGGATTGTGGGGACGCAAAAAAAATTATTTTGAATAAAAAGTGTGTTTATTGTACAAAAGTAGTAAAGCATGAAAAACAACCTGTGCATATTTGGTGAAGAAATTCATAAATTTGCTGCGTTTTTAAAGCTCAAAATAGGCCACTTCTTTAAAGGGTAACTAAACGTTCAAGAAACTTCTGACATGTCCGAGTGACATGTCAGAAGTTTTGATTGGTGGGGGTCCAAGCACTGAGACCCCCACCGATCGCTAGAACGAAGCAGCAGAAGCGCTCGTGTGAGTGGTGAGCCGCTTCGTTTCTGTTCGGCTTTTTCCGGAAAGCCGATGTAGCGGTGTACAGGTCCATAGACTTTCAATTGAGCCCGTACATCGCTACATCGATTACTGGAAAAAGCCGAACAGAAACTAAGCGGCTCAGCGCTCACACGAGTGCTTCTGCGGTTCAGTTTTAGCGATTGGTGGGAGTCTCTGAAGCCTGTTGAACGCTTAGTTACCCTTTAAGTGGCTAAAGCAACACTGCGGGCAATAACTGGGCTACTCAGTATAGCGTATAACATGCTTCGTATAGAGAGGGGACAGTGCATCACAAAGGGCATCTTCTGCGTTAACCCCTCAGACTCTACTGAGCATTTAACCCAGTGTATAATGCAGGTGTTTAAAAAGCTGTGAATCCCTGTGTCATGCACCCTCCCCTCAGACTCTGCAGTAGGCATAACGCAGTATCCGTTTTGGTACTCATAAAGACATCTAAGAATCGGTTATTTGCGGCAGTCTGGGTCCTGAGACCCTAACTGATTCCTGGGACAAAGGGGTAAAGGAACTCTGCTGAGAAGTGTGCTCCATTTCCCATCATTCTTTTTCTGGTGCATCCCTAATAACCAGTTTGCTTCAGATTACTCAGCTCAAGATGGTATAGTTACTATTCTCAGGTTAGAGATGAGTATTGGAGACTCATATGATGCTTTTTGTTATCTCTTACTGCTATATTATACAGATTTGTGTGAAAATCTATGTTGTCTTTACATTGTTAGTACTTTGTAATTTCTCTAGGAAACTATTTTTATTGACATTTTTTTCTTTTTTCAGGCTTTATAAAAGTTTTGCTGTACATGGCTTTCATGACAATCATGGTTAAAGTCCACACGTTTCCACTATTTGCAATTCGACCAATGTATCTTGCAATGAGGTAAGAGAACTGGAGTTAACATCTAAGAAAAAAACTTGTTTGCAGAGTTTTCGATCTTTAGCCTGCTTATAGTATAATGGAGTGTCAGTCTGAACCCAAAGACAACAATGTAAGGAAGTAAACATGAGACCATAGTCCTTTCTGTTCGATAGTACAATGAATATCCCGTTTGTCATTCATAATAGAACTGCAGTCCCTTCTAGCGACTGGTGGGGTTCTCCATGCCCGGATCCCTAAACAAAGCCATCATAGGGTCACGTGCACATGTATATTAAGTCAAATTTTAGCTTCTGTATTTTGGCCACATCCCCCCCTCCCAGTAGAAGTTTGCAGGTTCTAGGGGTTGCGATCATAATACAGCCGCTAAGATCAATCTATCATAATATGTGAAACTGGTCTTAACCCTAAAAATGCAGTTCTGTCATACAGGCTGCGAAAGTCATGGCAAGTGTTGTTTTTTTTATGTTAATTATACATCAGAATTTATTTTTTTTTTTATAGTAAAACTTCTAGACCAGTGTAGACTAATCCCTGCTTTACATTGGTTTTCTGTTGCATGGGTGTTCCTATAGTTGTAAACTATCGCTGAATAATCCCTGGACATGGACGAGTGGAGGGTAATCCAGCTAAAAGCACAAGTGCAAATGTTAGTTTATTAGCAAGAGGTAAAAAGACATTTGGGGCCAAAGAATCTTGATGCTCGCCTGCTACAACTAAAACGGGACCGTATTTTGAGTGTTCTCAGTATTTTGATCAGTACGTTGGTTCTTCAGAGTTGGGCATTTGCAGACATTTATTAGTTATGTGGAGCCCGGGTGCTGAAGTTGTGTTAAAGCGACCCTCCAGTCCCCACAAGTAATAAACTAGCGATAGTAGTAGAATGATTTTTAACTCGCTTAGTGTCTATCCCGTTGGTTCTTCTCTCTCCGTTGCCTCGTTCTTGGTCCGTGTAGTCTCTCATCCAACATGGCCGCCGCTGTCTCAGACTTGCACAGGGAGCGTAGTCTGCATGTTTGGGACACGCCTGCTTCTTCACTTCCCTCTATAGTGTCAATAACGATGGCGGACCAGCGCTGATGTCATCAGCGCTGGTCCATTAGAGGGCAGAGAAGGGGGCGTGTCCCAGATATGCAGACTACGCTCCCTATGCAAGTCTGAGACCGCGGCGGCCATGTTGGATAAAAGACTACGTGGACCAAGAATGAGGCAACGGAGAGCGAAGAATCAATGGGATGGACACTAGGTAAGTTAAAAATCCTTCTATCGCTATGATAGCAGACTGACTGTTTGCTTATTGGTAGTTGTGTTTTTTTTTTTTTTTTTGTTTTTTTTAAAATGATTAATGGCCAAAAATCCAGAAGAAAAACTGAGGTCGGCCTTTATGGCCAACATTTATTTCACTATGTCTATTGCCAGCTGAAGCAACTGGGAGAAAATATATGGCTGATTTAAGCTTGTTTATCATGTCTTAGAAGTTTCCCAGTTGTAGCATTCATGCCTCCCTGCCAAGACTGTAAATAAATCTATATGTGCAAGCTGGAATACTGTATTGAGGAAAAACATTAATTACAATAGACTTTCACCCAATGTGCAGTTAGTATGGGACTCCCACAATGCACTGTAGTAATGGCAGTCACTGAACATCTAAAAAACGGAATGTTTTCCTCATAAGGATTGTTATCAATTGCTTTAGGCTTTGTTCACATCTGGGTCAGGACTACGTTCGTGGGTTCAGTCGGACCTTTCCATCTGGGTAACCCATGAACCGAATCCAAACGGATACCATAGGTTTCCGTTTGCATAACCTTTTGATTTCAATGGTAACGGATTTGATGCAAATGGTTTCTGTTTGTCACGGTTGTGTAAGGGTTCCGTTGTGTTGATTGAATAAATACTGTAGTTGACTGCGCTATTCATTCCGTCAAAACGATGGAACCCTTAAACAACGGTGACAACCGGAAACCATTTGCATCGGATCCGTTACCATTGAAATCAATGGTGATGGAAACAGAAACTTATGGTTTCAGTTTGGGTTCCGTTTATGGGTTCCCCTGATGGAAAGGTCCGTCGGAGCCCTGATGCCTAATGTGAACGAAGCCTTAGTCATGGATAAATTGTTTCTGGAAATGAATCAGATTGTTTATTTTGTCCTTACTCCCTTCCAGTTATATATTCACATTTATACAGAATTAAATGTGTTCCTGGGAGAAGGGACAATTCCCCTTATGTTCTTTTTTTCCTTTTTATTTTTCTTGCCTTACAGGCAGTTTAAGAAGGCTGTCACTGATGCTATCATGTCAAGAAGAGCAATCCGCAACATGAACACCCTGTGAGTAAATATTTTGTTGCTTCAGAAATAAATGGTTATTGCTGCACAACTGTATGTGAAAATACCTTTTCAACGTTTTGAGTGACTTTGAGCATCATTAAGTTTTCAGTTGCAACTTTGTGTTGACTAGCAAAGTTGTATGATAAAATTCTGGCGGCTTGCAGCTCCAACTATGGAAAGCTTACTAAAAATGGATCAATTTATCTAATTTAAACGATTTCTTCTACACTTAGGATGGGCTATCAATGTATGATCGGTGAAAGGGCAATATCTGGGAGACCCACCAATCGGCACAATGTGCATAGTGTCCCCTTCATGATTTACAAACGAACTGCGGTGCGTCTGTACGAGAGGCTGTGCCTGGTATTGTAGCTTGTTCAATTGTCTTGTAGCAATACCAGGCATTGCCACTCGTGGGTAGTGCCATGTACATTTCAATGTGCTGATCGGCAGGGATCCTGGAAGTTGGACCCGCACTGGTCAACCATTGATCACCTTTCCTAGGGATGGGCCATTAAAACTCCTGGGAACCCCTTTAGAGGTATTATCAGGAGACCTACAATTATTTACCATTCATCTGATTATAAGAAAACAAGTCCCTTACTAAAATACTTTTTGAAATGTTTCCCAAATCGCCCAGCCAGAACCCGGTCACATGGTGCCGGGACTACTGTAGTTTTTTTCCTATTTATTGTCGCCTTGACACCGCACCACATGACGGAGGGTTGCCTTCTTATCCTGTTCATGTTGGCGTGTCCTCAAGCAAAGTGGCTGGCACTGTGACTGCGCCTTTTCCTAATCCAGCGCCCTTAGTTGCTCTCTCGGCAAGAGAACTTCATAGCGCATGCGGTGGCAGAATTGTGCTGAGGAGAGAAACGGAACCTAGGACTTGTAGATTTTCAGTGCGCAGTAAAACATGAATTCCCACTGCTCACTGGAAAACATGATTTAAGATGAGGGAACCTGTTTAAATGTGTTTTTTAGGATTTATTTTTATCTTTTTGAGCCACCGTACAAATGCAGCGTAATGGGTATATTCATTGCTAGCGGTTGCTTGATCCCTCTCAATGACAGATGTATTCTTCACTGAGATCTCATGGGTAGTGCCCAGTTTTAACTATGATCCCGGTCGGCAGTTTAACCCCTTAGATGCCACTGTTAATAGTGACCACACCATCTAAGGTGTTTGACAGGGGGGGCTCTCTCTGTCAACCCATCTATGTCCTGTGATGCAACTGCCAATTGGTTAACATGGCAGCCTGGGGCTTACCATTATAGGTTTCACATTGGATCCACAATAAAAATTAGGGAGTGACATAGCAACACCTTAAAATTATTCCGATGTCTTGCTTTTTATGGGAATGCATCTATAGGTAATAGAAATGTTTATATGATATTACATTAGGGAATCTCACAGCATATTGTGATGTAAACATATTTACTCTGTACCTACAGGTATCCAGATGCCACACCAGAGGAGCTGCAGGCAATGGATAATGTGTGTATCATCTGCAGGGAGGAGATGGTGACAGGAGCGAAGAGACTTCCCTGCAACCACATCTTCCACACCAGGTGAGTTCCATCACCATGTGAAGAATGCTCCGCATGTAATGTCTTCTATTTCATACATATTGTCATGGTGAAGAGAAGCATGTTTCTAACATCAAGAAAATATATCAAATACATAGATGACATTTCCATGCTTATGCGCCATGTCTACACCAGAAAATAGTATTCCTTTGAATACAATGTAATTTCCTTAATCCGGCATCCAATAGTTCAGGAGTTCCTATTGTCCAGTGCTTATTGCTCTGTGCTGAAAATATTTCTGTATTGATTACTAATAAAATGTGGTCTGATTGTTATCCAACTCTGTTATAGAGCAACACGATCTAAGTTGGACTGTTCATGTCTTTTATTGAGCACATTGAGTAAATATCCACGGTGGCGGAAGAAAAAGTAAGTTAGCACCTTTAGTAGCAATCCCCTCAACCAAACGTTTCCTCTAGCTGCTAAAGTTTTTACAACATTAATGAGGAATTTTGGACCCTTTCTCCCAATCTTTTATCATCCAATATTTCTGGGATGCCTTGTGTACACAGTCCTCTTCAGGTCATGCCACAGCATCTCCATAGGGTTAATGCCAGAAATCTGACTTGGCCATTCCAAAACACAAACTCAAATCTTCTTTTTCAACCATTCTTTAGTTGTTTACTTGTGTGCTTTGGGTCATTGTCTTGTTGCATTACCCAATGTCTCTCTTTAGCTTGAGGTCATGGACTACTGCCCTTACATTCTCCTGTAAAAAGTTTTGATACATTTTTTGAATTCCTTGTTCCCTCCGTGATCGCAATGCGTCCAGCCCCCGAGGCAGCAAAGCAGCCCTAAACCATGATGCTCCCTCCACCATGCTTCACAGTTGGGATAAGGTTTTGGTCTTCAAGTGCTGTGCTCCTTCTTTTTTTTTTTTTTTTTTCCGCTCTTCTCCTCCTAACAAAGTTGTGCTAACAGTCTTGAATTTTCTCTATTTGTAGACATTCTAGTCTAAACGTGGATTGATGTACACGCAATGCTTTTGTAGCCTTCTCCAATTACGTGCATCTCTATAACACGTCTTCTGAAAGTTGTTTGCCTCAAGGCATTGTTTCGCTTGCACCAATTTTATTGAGAAGAGCAGATTTGTCTGTAACCAGGCTTTGTGTGTCTTTATTTAACGGGCACAGCACTTGTGAAACCCACACTTCCAATCTCCTCTCCTTAACCTCTTCACGCGCTGCGCCGCAACTGTACGTCCTGCAGAGGGCTTGCTTCCCGCACCACGAAGTACAGTTGCGGAGCGGTTCCCGGCGCACACTGTCCTGACGGACAGTGTCCGGGAACCGGGAGGTGTCCCCGACAGCTGACACTCCAGTCTTGCCGGTCAGCGGACTATCGCCGCTGATTTCGGAAATTAACCCCATAAATGCGGTGACCGATTGCGGTCACTGCATTTAAGGGGTTTGAAGCACATCGGTAGCCCCCACGAAGTGATTGTGGGTGCTGCCGATGCTTGTCGTGGCAATCGGAGGCCAGAAAATGGCCTCTGGCTTGCCATGTACGGAATCCTCGGAGGAGCAGCCTCTGGCTGGTCCTCCTAGTCTTCCTGTCAGTGTGACTGTCACGTCACAATGACAGAATACATTTCACTACGTAGGTAGTGTAATGTACTTTAGCAGCGATCAAAGCTGCAAGTCTAAATGTCCCCTAGTGGGACAAGTAAAAAAAAAAAGTACTAAAAATGTTTTTAAAAAAAAAAAGTGTCAAAAAAAGTTATACGTTCTATAAACAAACACTGCTTTTTTTCCCTATAATAAGACTTTCACTATTTAAAAAAAATGAACACGTTAAAAAAAAAAAAAAAAAAAAAAAAAGTACACATATTTGGTATCGCCGTGTTCATAACGACCCAAACTATAATGTTATTTTTCCTGCACGATGAACACCCCAAAAAAAATCCATAAAAAACGACACCAGGATCACAATTTTTTTGGGTCACCACCCCTCCCAAAATAGAGAATAAAAAGTGATCAAAAAGTCGCATGTAACCGAAAATGGTACCAATAAAAACTACAACCCGTCCCGCAAAGAACAAGCCCTTACACAGCTTTTTTTTTTGAAAAAAACAAAACAAGTTATGGCTCTCAGACTATGGTGACAAAGAAAATAAATTCTTTTCTAAAAACGTGATTTTATTGCGCAAACGCTGCAAAACATAATAAAACCCATATACATATGGTATCGCCGTAATCGTACCGACCCGCAAAATAAATTAGAACTGACATTTATAGCACACGATGAACGCCGCAAAAAAATAAACTAAAAAACATTGTCAGAATTGCTTGTTTTTGGTCACCCAGCTTGCAAAAATATTGAATAAAAAGTGATCAAAAAAATCGCATGTACCCCAAAATGGTACCAATGAAAAGTAGATTGTCCCGCAACAAATAAGCTCTCACACCGCTCCGGTGGTGAAAAAATAAAAAAGTTCTGGCTCTCAGAATATGGCGATTCAAAATGTGCAGTGTCCAAAAATCTGATAAGTTCGGGCGCCATTTATCAGTGCGACACCGGCCACATATCTATGAATTATTATTTATTATTCTGCCCTGATGTTCTCCGCACAGATTACATATGCCCCCACATTATAAACTGAAATACCTGCAAAATCCCAAAAAGAACTACTACCAAGCAAAATCTGCGCTCCAAAAGCAAAATGGCGTCCCTCCCTTCTGAGCCCTGCAGCGTGCCCAAACACCAGTTTGCGCCCAAATATGGCATCGCCATACCCAAGAGAACCCGTTTAACGTTTTATGAGGTATTTGTCTTCAGTGGCACAAACTGGGCACATCATATTATGCACTAAAATGGCATATCAGTGGAAAATTGCAATATTCACACCATCCGCTGTGCATTAACCCCTTTGCACACTATGACTTAAAGAGGCTCTGTCACCAGATTTTGCAACCCCTATCTGCTATTGCAGCAGATAGGCGCTGCAATGTAGATTACAGTAACGTTTTTATTTTAAAAAAACAAGCATTTTTGGCCAAGTTATGACCATTTTTGTAGTTATGCAAATGAGGCTTGCAAAAGTCCAAGTGGGTGTGTTTAAAAGTACAAGTCCAAGTGGGTGTGTATTATGTGCGTACATCGGGGCGTTTTTAATACTTTCACTAGCTGGGCGCTCTGATGAGAAGTAACATCCTCTTCTCTTTAGAACGCCCAGCTTGTGACAGTGCAGATCTGTGACGTCACTCACAGGTCCTGCATCGTAACGGCCACATCGGCACCAGAGGCTACAGCTGATTCTGCAGCAGCATCAGCGTTTGCAGGTAAGTCGATCTTACCTGCAAACGCTGATGCTGCTGCAGAATCAACTGTAGCCTCTGCTGCCGATGTGGCCGTCACGATGCAGGACCTGTGAGTGACGTCACAGATCTGCACTGTCACAAGCTGGGCGTTCTGAAGAGAAGAGGATGTTACTTCTCTTCACAGCGCCCAGCTAGTAAAAGTATTAAAAACGCCCCGATGTACGCACCGAATACACGCCCACTTGGACTTTTACTTTTAAACACACCCACTTGGACTTTTGCAAGCCTCATTTGCATAATTACAAAAATGGTCATAACTTGGCCAAAAATGCTCGTTTTTTAAAAATAAAAACGTTACTGTAATCTACATTGCAGCGCCTATCTGCTGCAATAGCAGATAGGGGTTGCAAAATCTGGTGACAGAGCCTCTTTAATAGCAAGTCATGGTGCGGGGGTTGATGTATGGAGTCGGCTCGTGCTGTGCCCACTCCATACGCTGCGGGTGTCAGCTGTGTATTACAGCTGACACCCAGGACTAAGGGACAGGAATAGCGATCGTGCGGTTCCAGAAGCCTGTAAAAATAACAATATACTGCAATACATTAGTATTGCAGTATATTGGACCAGCGATCCAATGATCGCTGGTTCAAGTCCCCTAAGGGGACTAATAAAATGTGTAGAAGAATTAAAGTTATTAGTAGTGAGAGAGAGAGAAAAAAGTTTAAATTTGAAAAAAAAAAACTTTTCCCATTTTTCTTCTAAAGTAATGTAAAAACAATAAACAAAATCTGTATCGCTAAAGGGCAGAACTATTACAATATGCCATTATTTAACTCGCACGGTGAGCACCGTAAAAAACGTAAATAATTTAAACCCCCAAAATCAGTTTTTGTTACCTTAGCTCTCCAAAAAAAATGTAATACTTTTTGATCACTTTTTATGTACCAAAAAATGGTACCAATTTAAACTACAGCTCGTCCTGCAAAGTGGTGAAACAAAACAATTTTTTTATTTTAACAAATAGCTTTTTCCTTGTAAAAATAGTATAATATAAAGAAAAAAGTATAAAAATTTGGTATCACCATAATTGTATTGAGCCGCAGAATAAAGTAAAGTTTGTTTTTTACTGCACGGCGAAAGCTGTAAAGAAGAATATCCCCAAAAAAGGAATCCGATTTTTTTTTTTTTTTATTTTTTTTTTTTTTTTTTATGGTTAAGAACAATACTATATTAAGCTACGTATAGCAAGACAGACCACATAGAATTATATTAAAATTTTCACTGCCTGAGACCGGACATAGAGGTAGTTTTACCTGTGCAGGTACAGGCATACAGTAGGTACTAGTTAGGAGCGTGGATTCCTATCAATGGCAAGTTAGATTGACTAATTAGCAGTAAGTCCGGTCAGAGGTAGGTATTAAAATATGGAAAGCCCCCCCCCCCCCCCCGACATGTTTCGCTTCTGAGTAGCGTCCTTGGGGGTACACTCAGGCAGCCCCGTGTACCCCTGAGGACGCTACTCAGTAGCGAAACATGTAAAAAGGTAAACTACCTCCTATGTCCGGTCTCAGGCAGTGGAAATTTTAATATAATTCTATGTGGTCTGTCTTGCTATACGTAGCTTAATAAAGTATTGTTCTTAACCAGTTTTGTGGTAGTTTGGAAACAGGGCTTGTTTGCCTGCAGGCAATCCCCCCCCCCCCCTTTTTTGTAAATTGTATATTGCGCCCGCCAACTACCTGGGGTCTCCTTTATGCCTTGTTGTCTCTTTCCCCTGTTTTGGCACCACAAGACTTCTTCAAACCTGACAAGGTGCCTAAAATATATTCTAAAAAAAAGAGGCCCAAAATCCATTGGATGCTCTCTTGCTTCTGAGGCTGGTGCTTCAGTCCCTTTTTTTTTTAATTTTATTTATTTATTTATTTTTTAAATTCTTTATTTTCGTGGCCAACAGCCACATTTTCACAAAGTAAAAAATACAGCATGTACATATGGGAAAATGAGACGCCTATACAGAAGTGAAGATTCATGAACTGGAACAGCATACTGTAGACCTCACCCGAGGTAGGGCAACATATGTCACCTCCATATTCAACTGATTGACACTCCCCACTATGCAAGAGAAAGAAGAGACAAGGCAAGCGGTGAAGGAGAAATGAGTAGGGTTAGGGGAGGAGGAAAGACAACACCTCCCGCTGAGGAGGTCACTGCCACTCCAGAGAGAACCCAGTACAGGCTACTGACCGGTGTCCATCCCTCTAAGAATGTCTTTGTAGGAGTCAGTGTCCTGGAACACGATCCAGGGAGACCACGTGAGGCAAAACCTAGCGTGGGTGTCATGGATGCAAGAGGTCAAGTCCTCCATGTGCATGAGGTCGTTGATCTTTGAAATCCAGAGGGACAAAGTGGGAGGGGAGGAACTCTTCCATCGCAGTGGAATGCAGTGCCGAGCGGCCATCACTAAAAAGTGAAGCAGAGAGCGTTTGTAACTATTTGCTGGGATGTCACAGTGATGGAGGAGGAAGAAGGCCGTGTCCATGATAAGACTGGTGTCTGTTACCTCGCAGATCACCCTCTTAACCCCTTCCCAGAATTCTGCGAGTAGCGGACAGGACCAGAAAGTGTGGAGGAGGGTACCGTTGTCCAAACCGCATCTCCAACAGAGCGGGGAAACTGTCGGGAAAATACGGTGTAGGCGGACCGGGGTCCTATACCATCGTGAGAGCAATTTAAAACTGTCTTCCTGATAGCGCAAGCTAATTGAGGTTTTATGAGCTAAAATGAGGATGCGGGAACTTTGACTTGCGGTAAAGGTGATATCCAGGTCCAGCTCCCACTCCGAAATGTAGCACGGTGGGGAAAGATCCGGCGGGCTCTGAAGGAGATGGTAGATTGTGGACAATGTGTGGCGAGCTGGTTCAGAGCCAGCACACATATCTTCCAACGGAGATCTAGGGGCTTGGAATAGAGCCGGAGGCGATAATGAGGAGTAGAAGTGGCGGAGCTGAAATATGCGCCAATAACCCAAAGGTTGGAGTTAAGGCCAACTCCAAAAGAGAGAGCCACTTCGAATTCTTCAGGAAGTGCGCTGCCCTAAATACACCTGCCCGCAAACCAGGACCGAAAAACTGGATCTGTCAACCCGGAGGGGAAAGAAGGGTTCCCTAGGATTGGAGACATGGGGGAGCAAAGAGGCAGTAGGCTTGATTGTACC
This sequence comes from Rhinoderma darwinii, assembly GCF_050947455.1. Lineage (NCBI taxonomy): Eukaryota > Metazoa > Chordata > Amphibia > Anura > Rhinodermatidae > Rhinoderma > Rhinoderma darwinii. The sequence continues at coordinate 4,750,514 of NC_134695.1, forward strand.
GTAGGGAGGGCACAACATCGCAGCGTGGGGCTGATAGTGGGGTGGTGATGGAGGGATTTGAGAAGTCCGTGTTCCAACCACGGAGCCACCTCGAGGGGGGCTGCGGAGAAGCTTTGCTCAAGGCCCACCCACGACTTGAAAGGGACGTGTCTACACCAGTCCACGACGCGCGACAGATGGGAAGCTATGTAATACAATCGGATGTCAGGAAGTGCCAATCCCCCCCCCCGCCGCCCGAGACCGACATAGGAGCGTTCGACTAAGCCGTGGAGGTTTACCATTCCAGACAAAGGAAATTTGTATGGAGTTGACTGCTTTGAAGAACGATGGTGGAATTGCTATGGGAAGAGCTTGTAATAAGTAGAGTAGGCGAGGAAGAATATTCATTTTAAAAATAGTTCAGCGACCCATCCACGTGAATGTGCCACCCGACCATCTGGCACAGTCCGCTTTAACTTCGGAAAGAAACGCTGGGAAGTTCAAGTTAAAGTTTACTTGAGGTCTGCCTGAATGCGTACTCCCAGGTACTTGAGTGCCACCGAGTTCCATTTAAAGGATTGTTCCAATGTGAGTAGGAGGGAGGCGGGGAGGGAGACATTCATGGCCTCTGATTTGGAAAAGTTTATTTTAAAATTGGATAAACTGGAAAAGTGATGAAGTTCGGGAGAGAGATGGTCGGGTTGGTCAGGAAAAACAACAGGTCCTCTGCGTACGCTGCAACCTTGTCGACCCAAGATCCCACCCCTAGGCCCTTAATGTCAGGATTCGCTCGAATATGCCATAGAAATGGTTCCAATGTCAGGATAAAAAAAAGGGGGACAGGGGGCAGCCATGGCGGGTCCCGTTATGGATGTTGAATTCTTCCGAGAGGATTCCATTCACATGGACCCTAGCGGAGGGGCAGGAGTATAAAGACATTATCCAACCCATCATTTGAGGACCCAGGCCAAGTCGGAGAAGGGTTTGCTCCATATATGTCCAATCTACTCTGTCAAAGGCTTTTTCAGCGTCTGTAGACAAGAGCATGAGTGGTACTCGGGACAGCTTAGCCTTATGGATGAGATTGATTGCCTTCGTGGTGTTGTCACGGGCCTCTCTACCCAACATGAACCCCGCCTGATCAAGATGTATGACACCACTGAGCAGTGGGGCCAAACGCACTGCCAAAATCTTTGCGACGAGTTTGATGTCCGTATTAAGAAGGGAAATTGGTCTATAACTCGGGCACTGGGAAGGGTCTTTCCCTGGTTTGGGGATCACAGCGATGTGGGCCCTGAGCGCATCAGGTGGAACTGGAGCTGAGGAGGAGAAAGAATTCAGAGACGATAAAAAATGCGGACTAAGGACGGCGAGGAATTTTTTATAATGGGGAAGCGTAAATCCATCCGGTCCAGGGGCCTTACCAAAGGCGGAGTTCTTGAGAGCATCGGTTAATTCTAGTGTAGTAATTGGGGCCTCCAGAGCAATGAGGACTTCTTCGGATAAGGGAGGAAGACTCGAGTCTGTAATGTAGGACTTGATATTTGAACGGAAATCGCTCTATAGTGTGGCCGGATTGGTGGAGTCTGTATCATCGAGAGAAGCATAGAAGTCGCGGAACTGTGATGCTATGTCTAAAGGCAGATAAACTCTAGTGGTAGGGGATGACGCAATTCAGGGTACATAAGTGCGTGCATGCTGGAGTAGCAGTGCTCTGGCAAGGGATTTGCTGCATTTGTTGCCGTATTCATAAAAATGGCGTTTGCATTTAGAGAGGGTGGCTTTGGCCTTGGATAGCAGTATGGTACGAAGCTCCTCCCGTTTCTGAATTAACTCAATTTTACATTCCAGCTCATGAGAACGTTTATGCGTGGACTCCAAAGCCTTAATCTCCGAGAGCAGCCGAACAATGGCCACGGCGCGCTCCTTTTTCAACTGGGCTCCATGCTTAATGAAAGTGCCACGTACGACACATTTGTGGGCCTCCCATAGTACCCTTGGATTCGTATCTGAGGAGATATTGGTGTTGAAGTAGTCGTCGAGTGTGCGTAGAACGTCAGAAGAAGCCAAGGAGTCATTGAGAAGCGAGGGATTGCGTTTCCATTGGGATTGATGCATTATCGGAGTTTGCAACGACAAAGACAGCGTGACCAGGGCATGGTCTGAGAGAGATTGAATCAATGTCGGCCACCTGTAAGATTGGAAGGGAGCGGTGCTTGACAAAGGACAGATCAAGTCTGGAGTAGATATCATGAACAGACGAATAAAAGGAGAAGTTTTTGTCTGTCGGATGCAATAAGCACCACGTATCCACAAAATTATGCTCATTAAGTGCGCGTTTAATATGGCGCAGCTGGGAGTGTGGGATTGACGATGATCCCGTTGAGACATCCATGGTAGGCTCCAATGCAACATTGAAGTCGCCCCCTAGAACAATGGTACCCTCACCAAACCCCTCCAGAACATCCAAAAAGCCAATCAGGGCAGAACCCTGTCCCATATTGGGCAGATAGAAGGAAGCAAAGGTATAGATCTGGGAGTCTATGCTGCCCTTGACTAAGAGCATTCGCCCCATCCCATCACTGCGAGAATCCAGAAACTCCCACGGAAGAGAACGGGAAAGGAGGATACTCGTCCCCCTGGATTTCGGGTCAGGAGAAAAACTATGATCAGCGTGAGGAAACCATAGGTTAGCCATCTTGAAGGGTTTCTGCTCACTCAGGTGCGTTTCCTGAATAAAAGCTACATGCAAGTGTCTACCCTTCAACATGTTGAACAGAATGGATAATTTCCCAGGTCCATGCAGACCCTTGACATTCAGCGAACCTATCCGCAGGTCTGTCTGGAATTGACGTGCCATGTCCCCGGTGGGAAGAGGGGAGGGGGAGGGGAGACAAAGAAGGAAGAAGCGAACGACCAGGGGGAGGGAGGAGAAGTAGACAGAAAAGGGGCCCAAAGGCCGACTCCTTAGTGGAACGAAAACCTGTGGAGAAAAAGTTAGTAACTGAACGGGGACAAGGAAAACCAAAGGGATGGGGGGGGGGGGGTAGCCCCATGCAGTGAGCAGTACAAAAACAGAAAACAGAAGAAACAAACTCGTCCGATACCCACCAGGAGGTGAGCAAGGGAGGCAGCAACACTTTATACAACCTGGTTCTGCGAGCAAGACCATATAAACAATAGAGACCCTCTTCCTGAGAACATTGCTAAATGAACACGGAAAAAAAAGAGCGAAGTTGTTGTAAGAGTGTGATATCCGACAGCTACCGTTGCCTAAAATGAGGCCAGTAGAGCTAATAGACCTTCTTTTTCTCTTTTTTTTTTTTTTTTTTTTTTTTAAAAAAAAAAAGGGGGGAGAGGAAGGTGGGAGAAAGGGGAGAGATAAAGAAAGAAACTAAACGGGGAAGGGGAGAAAGGGCGGGAGAAGGCTGGGAAAGATGGTAGAGGCAGACACAAATACTACACACATTAATGTACACGCGAATCAACCGTATATACTACCAGATCACAGGAAATGGGTGCAGTCCTATAAGGTACACTAAGTTAGTCTAGTATAATGTAGTGGGGGGCCGGGGCAGCAATACTGACAGGTTCCATGACAGTGAGCATCTCCCCGACAGGTCAAAAGTGGGCGAGCAGAGTGGTAGGGGTAGGGAGCGGAAGGGGGAAGGGGATCATCTACATACTAATAAAAAGACATGGTGGAAATGGGGGGAGGGGGCGACGACAAGGAACATAGGAAGGGTAATATATATAGGCCTGGGTATATCTACAGTTCTGAAGGTAGCTGTGGAATCGACCTTGGCCGCTTGTAACCCATGGGAGTCAACGATCCGGTGAAGAAATAACGAGACTGCTCACAAAGTTCCGCCGAGATGGACACTCTTCGGAGGGGCCGTTAAAGGAGCCTGTAACAAAAAGAACCACTAGGCACTATAAGGAGCATATCGACATTAGATGCAGTCACTGCGTTGCCACGTAGTCGAAGTATAATTCCAGAGGGTAGTCCGAATCAGGCCTCGGGAGGTAGCCGCAGCGGAAGGTCCGGGTGAGACCTTAATGACTCTCGGAGCGGAGGTCTGTTAAAATGCTGGCTAGGGTGCCGATTGTGCCCACGTTGAGGTGGTTCAGGCCGGTCCAGTGCCAACCAATCCGGTACAGGTAACGGTTCAATCTGTAAGAAACTAAATAAGGCATCCAAGTCCGAGAAATGGCGCAGAAGAAAGGAAGCTGCTTCTTTCCTGACGACCACGTGGAACGGGTGACCCCATCTATAAGTGGCTCCAGCCGCTTTGATCTTTTCTAATAATGGGTGTAGGAGACGTCTCATGTAGAGTGTTCGCGGGGAGACATCCGGGTAGACCGAGACCCTGCCGCCATCAACGGATACCGGTCCATGCGACCACGCTCCTCGGACAATTAGATCCTTGTCAGAATAGTAGTGCAGGCGGCACAGGACATCCCGGGGGTTGGATGGGTCGTTCGGGCCGGGTCGGGAGACTCCATGAACACGGTCCAGTAAGAATGTAGCTTCCAGAGGTCTATTGGTGACTGTATTAAAGATGGCGGTAATCCTGTTCGAGAGATCATCTCTGGGGCCCAGATTCAGGAGGCCTTTCAGGAGAATATTATTTCTACGGCCCCTGTTTTCCTGATCATCCAACTGGAGAGCAAGGGACTGCATGTGTGATCTGTTTAAAATGGCTGACTGTTCCAGAGCTAGCACTCTGTTATCAATAGAGGAAACCGTGTGGTCAGTAGTATTAATCCTAGTGTCCACCCTATCCACTTCTTGTCTTAATTCAGCAATATCTTGTTGGTGGGATTGCTCAATCCTAGTAACCAGGGAGTCTAAATCCTGTCTTGTGGGGAGAGCCTGAATCCGTTCCCTGAGTAGGTGTAAGTCCACATGCAGGGCAGGCTGCAGAGGCAGATAATCTGTGCTTCTTGGCGGGGGCAGAGTGGCTGACAGCAGGGCAGACGGGAAGAGGGCAGGGGACACAGGCGGTACCTCAATAGTGCTGACCCCGGTCTGCGGTGCGATCGTCTGTCGCTGCAAGTGTGAGCCTGCTGGCGTGCTCAGTAGGCCGTCTGGTCTCCACGTGGCTGATGGCTGTGCAGGGTCCGCCATGACACCTGGAGGCACCGGAGCAGCTGGCGGCGCTGAGAAGAACCGAACCATGCTGACGCTGCGCCTCTGAGAGAGAGGTAAGGAGTGGGAGGGTGTAGAGCCTTGTCCACAACGCTTTCCGGGCTTCTCCCGCCGGTTGTGCTTCAGTCCTTTACCACATTGGGGCCACATGTGGGATATTTCTAAAAACTGCAGAATCTGGGCAATAAAATATTGAGTTGCATTTCTCAGGTAAAACCTTCTGTTACAAAATTTTTTTTTATTCAAAATGAAGTTCGGCAAAAAAAATAAAACCTCTACTTTTCTTTAATTCCTGTGAAATGCCTAAAGGGTTAAAACACTTTCTGAATGCTGATTCGAATACCTTGAGGGGTGCAGTTTCCAAAATTGGGTGACTTCTGGGGATTTTCTAATATATAAGGACCACAAAGCCACTTCAGAACTGAACTGGTCGCTGAAAAAGTGGCCTTTTGAAATTTTCTTTAAAATATGAGAACGTCCTAGAAAAATAAAAGGACGTTCAAAAAAACGATGCAAATATAAAGTAGACATATGGGAAATGTTAACTAGTAACCATTTTGTGTGGTATTCCTATCGGATTTACAAGCAGATACGTTTTAAATTGAGAAAAATGCTAATTTTTGCAAAAAATGTTTTCTAAATTTTGGTGTTTTTCAGAAATAAATACCAAAATTATTGACCAAATTTTTTCGTTAACATAGAGTACAACATGTCACAAGAAAACATGGATAGGTAAAAGCATTCCGATGTTATTACCACATAAAGTAACAAATGTCCGATTTGAAAAAATATTGTGTGTCCTGAAGGCCAAAACAGGCTGTGTCCTGAAGGAGTTAAGTGAAATATCTATTACCAATTGGCTTTTGAACTATCTATTACCAATTGGCTTTTGAACAAGTCATTAATACAGAGGTTCACTTACTTTTTCTCCCTGCACTGTGGATGTTTACTCTATGTGCTTAATAAAAGACATGGACAGTACAACTGTTTGTGTGTTATTAGTTTAGTTAGATTGATTGTGTTTGTCTATAATTGTGACTTGGATAACTGACTACATTTTATTAGTATCAATGCAGACATCCAGGTAATTCTGACAATTCCAAAGGGTTCACTTGCTTTTTCTTTTAAAAAGAACCTTTCACCTCCCCATTCATGTGCCCCAGGGTTGGACAGGGTCACAGCCATAGTAACACGCCCCCCTTGGCAGTTCAGGGGGTTATTTAAATATCGGGCGCCAAATATAACGAGACAGATATCCAAATAACGGAGGGAGGTAGAATTTTTTTTTAAAGTGCCCCAGGGTTTGTGCAGCCCTGCCCATTACATGCTGCACATGTATGGGGAGGTGAAAGGTTCTCTTTAACTGTGGCTTGCTATGACTTCTCAATAATCCTGAATATTGATGAACCTATCACTTCCCATTAATGCTGGATTAAAAGAAACCTGTTGTATTTATCTTTGCTGTCATTAAGTAACAGTTACTGTCGTGTTCTAAGCGGATGAAAAAAAGATTTCAGTGGATAGAAAGTATGTATTTGATTACTAACACACTGAGCTTTAATGTAACTCTCAATCTACCAACATTTTAAATTAATTTATTATAACTTTCCATTCCAGCTGTCTGCGTTCTTGGTTCCAAAGACAGCAGACCTGTCCCACATGTCGGATGGATGTCCTCAGAGCCTCCCTCCCCACCCAGACTGCGGCACCTGCAGATCAGCCTGATCCTGCCCAGCAGCCTCATGCAGCTCCTGCACAACAGACTCCAGTCATCCCACCACCACCCAACTGTAAGTCAGACCATTTGGTTTCTAGAATTGGTTAACGGAACGAAACTGACCGGAATATCTGTTTACTCAATGTTTTCAATTCACTTTTAGTCCCCCCAGGGATTCTTCCCCCTTTCCCTCCTGGGATGTTTCCACTCTGGCCGCCAATGGGTCCTTTTCCACCTGTCCCTGGTGCCCCTGGAGCCAATGCCCCTGAAGAAGCCAATGCCGGACCTTCCACAGGTAAGATTATTTTTTTTTTTTTTGCTCCTGTTCCGTTCTGCATATGTCAATACAGTGATTTTTAAAGTACAGCTAAACCCAGAGATCGAAAATACACATTCTCATAAGACCGTAGTCTCTCAATATAACCATAAAGCATCAAGACAGGAGCAGCAAAAGTCCAAAAGGAAAGTCCATATTTTCTACAATCAAATCGTCCATCAAACAGGTGGTATATCATCTAAAGAGGATGTGGTTAATTGGAGGAAACGTCCTTCTTGCATAGCAACCGTTCAATGCACCTTCTCAAGCGATTTATTTCTAGAAGAAAATGGGAATTGTTTTTGTATGTCCATAATAACATAAATAATGCCTTTTTATTGTTTTATATTGTTTTACATTTTGTAATCTATTTATTACCAATTTATAATTATTGCTTCATTCTGTACCTCTTAGCATCTGCCCCTAGACCTGGTGATGGGTCAAACACTAGTGGTCCTGATTCTTCGGCTGGGATATCTATCCCAGGGTTTCCCTTCCCGCCTCCGTTCTTGGGAATGCCACTGTTTCCTCCATTTGGTAAGATAAAGACTTCATATGCCAATCTCCATGCAGTTTTTGCAACAAAGCCGTGATCCGTATCTATGAACATTATTTTTTTCTTCTTTAGGGTTACCTCCCATGCCAATGCCACCTGCTGGTTTTGCAGGTATGACAGATGAAGAGTTAAGGGCAATGGAGGGTCATGAGCGGCAGAATCTGGAAGCCAGGCTTCAATGTCTTCAGAATATCCATACTCTTCTAGATGCTGCCATGTTACAGATAAACCAATATCTTACAGTGTTGGCAACCATCGGGTAAGACCAATATAAAGCCTCTAAGTAGCCCAGCCCACATTGTAGCACCTCTGTACATCATTTATCAGTATATGCCCTTATTTTGATGGGCTTATGGTGAAGGTAGATAAAAACAGGTCCTGATCTTGGAATTTTGGCAATAAGGGACAGCTGATCTTTCTATTGCATGTCCCATATAATACGTGATACCATGCCATTCCCCTGTACTTATATTTATGTATAGTGGAATGGTACATAAATGTATGTTCATAGTGGGGGCGGGTGCCTTGGCTTGAGCGTAGAGAAGATTGATACTGTGTGTGCTTTGCCAGTTTATTCGGCAATCCAAGCCATCCCTATACAGCCTATACAATTCTAAGACAAATCCGTTTGGTGCGAATTATGACACCTTGTAGCTCTCTACTCCCCCCACTAGTACTCCTTCTGGAGTATACCCTAATCTTACACCATTTGGAAATTTTTAGGGTTGTAGCCTTTCTTTTTCTCCCTTCTCCTCTTTTATCTCTCCTCTCAACTTCTATTATTCTTTTCTTTTTCCTCTTTCTCCGTTTCTCGCCATTCTCTTTCTATTACTTTCCTCTCCCTCCATCCAGCCAACATGCAGATTTGATAATTGGTTCCTTTTTAAAGGGAATGTGCCGCAAATTAAACCTTTTTTTTTTCAAGTGTCGTTACTTATTTCTATTATATTTTTTACGTTTTTTGCTGTATTTTTTTTTTTTCCGTATGGTGGAAAGTATTCAAAATTAAATAATAATTTGACATGTTTTCCAATGTTGGCCACCAGGGGGAGCACTTCTCAGAATTACAGCAAGGTGAATAAGGCAAAGCAACCTGACTCACAGCTGCTGTAAATGTGGGAGGGAACCTCACCCCCCCTCTCACAAGCCAGGTAAAGGTGTCTTCAAATTGCTAAGCAGTGTCTGGCAGCCATATTGGGTGTGATTCTGCAGCTGGAAGAAGTTCTAGGACACACCAAAAGGCTAAGTGTATGTTCACACGCTTACTAAACAAAGGGAAAACCGATCCTGATTTTCAGCCATTTTTTAATCAAACTCACGTTTTTTAACGGCCGTTTTTGGAGCTGTTTTTCTATAAAGTCAATGAAAAACGGCTCCAAAAACGTCCCAAGAAGTGATGTGCACTTCATTTTGGTCGGGCGTCTTTTTACGTGCCGTTTTTGGAAAACTACCATGTAAAAAACGCCCTGTCGGAACAGAACGCCGTATTTCCCATTGAAACCAATGGGCAGATGCTTGTAGGCGTTCTGCTTCCGATTTTTCAGCTGAAAACATTGTATGTGAACATACCCCTAGGGTATGTGCACACGCTAACAGCATTTACGTCTGAAATGACGGAGCTGTTTTCAGGAGAAAACAGCTCCGTCATTTCAGACGTAATTGCTCGTACTCGCGTTTTGCGAGGCGTCAATTACGGCCGTAATTTGGAGCTGTTCTTCATTGAATTCAATGAAAAAGGGCTCAAATTACGTCCCAAGAAGTGTCCTGCATATAATGTATATAAGTGTCCTGCACTTCTTTGCCGAGGCTGTTATTTTACGTGCTGTCTTTTGACAGCGACGCGTAAAATTACAGGTCGTCAGCACAGTACGTCGGCAAACCCATTCAAATGAATGGGCAGATGTTTGCCGACGTATTGGAGCCGTCTTTTCAGGCGTAAATCGAGGCGTAAAACGCCTCGTTTACGCCTGAAAATAGGTCGTGTGAACCCAGCCTTAGAATGATGAAAGTGAAGTGAATGACTTTTCAGTTGACCGGTTCACACGCCGTGTATTTGACATGTTTTTTTTTTGCACATTTTACGTGCAAAAAAAACACATAAAAAACGCTTGATTACACTTTATTTTGTGTGTTTGGGGGATGTGTGTGTGTGTGTGTGTGTTCTCGCCGCTGATTCTTCAAAACAGCTGATAAGCGGCTATGAAGTATCAGCGGCGCCCGTGCACACTCCACTCTGCCACACACACACGGGAAAAGTCTTAAAGGGGTCGTCCAGGAAAACATGGCGCCGCACCTGTCCTCAGGTCGTTTGTGGTATTACAGCTCTGTCCTATTCACTTCAATGGAGGTGAACTGCAATACCAGACACAACCTGAGGACAGGTGCGGCGCTGTCTCTCCAATCCAGACACCCCTTCTGTCCTGAGATGACCCGACGGGGGAGGCGGGTATCAGAGCCACCCACCGCCATCACCGCAGACAGAACCACACAACTATGGCATGAGGGCAGGGCTTGTCCTGAGTGCACTGTCTCTTGTTATGGACAGAGTTATAGTCACATGAACCCCGTCTGATGAACCGGTAACCTAGGTCGATCACATGACAGAGGGGGTCACCAAAAACCCTGTGCACCCTCAGCCCGTCCATCCAGCCCTTTCCTGGTTATATCTGCGTCTGGGAAAGCTGGGTGACCACCATTACCCCTCATACTGGAATGTTTAGGGATGTGACTAATGAACCTCTCACACTCCAGTAGGAGGGGTAATGGTGGTCACCCAGCTTTCCCAGACCCCTGAACGTTAAATCTGTCTAATTGTGCTGAGACTGAGAGGTTCATTAGTCACATCCCCAAACAGTCTCAGCACATCTATAGCGATTTACCGTTCAGGGCTTTCCCAGTACAGTTTCATCATGTGTCCTTCACACAAGGGAGGGATGGGGGGGGGCCGTCGGGGGAGGGATGGGGGGGGGCCGTCGGGGGAGGGGGGGGCCGTCGGGGGAGGGGGGGGCGTCGGGTGTGGGGGCCCGTCGGGGGTCACGAGAGCGGGGTCTGTGAGGTAGAGAGTGGGACATGCAGAGACACACATCTTACCTGCAGTGCAGCTGGTCTTCAAGATGGCGCCTGCTCTCTCCCTGCAAACAGCTGCTCTGCTCTGTCTGACTCTGACCTGCGTCTGGGCAGGACAGAGCCATAGTGCAAAGTCAATGGGACGGGTCCCGTTCATTGACTCCTATGGACTGGAGCTGCCGTATTCCATGTCTGTATGTGTCGTTAATCGACACATACAGAAATGGAAAAAAAAATGGCAGCCCCCATAGGGAAGAAAAAGTGTAAAAATAAAAAAAAAGTAACACACAAATTAATACAAACGTTTTTAATAAAACACTAACATCAAACTGATATGAAATTTTTTTTTGGGGTGACACTGTTCCTTTAAGGGGCTTCATTTTGGAAGAAGAAATGTGGCCTCCTGCAGCAGACTCCCCTCCAATGCTGGTCCAGTTTTTACTTTGATCTTTTTCTTGGAGGATTTTATGGAGGGCACCCTGGTCTTGGGGGGCGATCTCAACGTAGCTTTGGATTTTGGCTTGGACACCTCTAAGGGTTTCTCCCCACTTTCTTCTGCAGCACTTCGGCGTCAATGATGGACCCTTCATCAACATCAACTGTTGGACACCTGGCGCACCCTTTGCCCCACGATCAGAGATTTCTCCTCCTGTTCCCTAGTCTGACATCTACCTGCACTTGGACTATTTTTTCCTTGAAACATAACCTGTCCTTTCCGCTTGTATTGATTGTTTCTTAATTGGAACAGACCTTTATTACCCTTACCCGCTCTTCTGCCTCTCCTTTTTTCTCATGGTAGCTCTTGTACGACTCCCTATTACACCCGCAAACAAACAAAAAAAAGACGAGGCAGCACTTCCAAAATGCATGGGGATTTATTCACCCACCAGTGCACTGGTGGGTGAATAAATACCTGTGTGTTTTGGAAGTGCTGCCTCGTCTCCTTCTTGTTTGTGGATATCTGCTGTGGGACTTTGGGTTGGGTCCCTCTGAGGCTTGCACCCAGCATTTTACATCTTTCTCCAGTGCTGTGGCAACCACATTTTTGTTCCCTATTACCCCCAGTCATTCTCCAAAATGTGAAGCAGACCTTAGCCATGTGTATTGAAACGAATGCCTCCACTGACTTTGACCTCTTTATTCAATGGGAGGCACACAAATGTGTGATTAGAGGAGCCTTGATCAAAAATGCTCAAAGTTGAAGGAGTGAACATCTGACATATCTTCTCTTCGATCACAAATAGCTGTTCTTGAATCCTGTTACAAACACTCCCATGATCCTGATATAGGGGCAACCCGAAGGCCTGATTCACAACATTGTTTAGCCCTAGGACTCCATAGCCTGATGGAGTCCAAAAGAGTGTCCTTCAGGGGTTTCTCCAGGAGTGGAATCATTCCGGACGCTCTGGCCGAGGATTCGAGCATCTCAAATATCTTGTATATGGACGGTGATGTCAGGGGATTTCAACTACTGAGTCCCCGTGCAAAGCATTGGAAGCGATTTGACCAGGGCCAAAGACATCTGGAAGTTCCTAACGTCACTGTCCATATATTGAAAGTGATGTCAAGGACTTTCCCAAGACAGTAGTCCCCGTCTAGAGTGCTTGTAATGTTCTGGTTAGGGACTCTGTAGTTTAACACCAGGGACTTCCCTGGGCACAACGCTTCAAGTAGCGCTCTGCCCGGGGAGTTCAGGCAACATATCCCACTGTAGGCCTATACATTGGGGATATGTCTGAGCTGCGCTGTTTCTGTAAGTCCCATAGAACTGAATGGTAGTTACAGAAACCGCGTATCTCGCGTGTTACGTTGCTTCTGTAACTGCCGTTCTCTACCATGGGACTTACGCAAACCGCGTAGCTCCGCAAACGACGCTGTCTCTGTAATTCATGGTCGGAAATCACACGATTCAGCCACAACACAGAGCGGTAGAACAGGGTTTAAGAGGCCACGTTCTCGAGATGCGTGCGGGTTCCAGAAGTGGGACCTGCATCTATTTGACATTTATGACCTAAATGTCTCTGATGGGAAAACCCCTTTAATATAAAGATGTAACTGGTGACAGATCTCCTCCTTTTTGTATAATTCATTTCAAATTCATATATTTAGTATTTTAGGTATTATTTATGGGAAAGTTCCCTCCATTTTCTTTCCTGCTTGCTCTTGAATTTTTGGAGCCTTCTGAACTAGAAAACCCACATTGGTAAATAAAAGCTTAATCACTATGGGGAAAAGTTATGCAGCTCTTCTATAATTTTAGTTTTCAATTCCTAACCATTTTCAAATTCTATTTGCGGTTAGGGGCCGTTCACATATGTCCGTTGCTCCTGTCCGTTTCCCTCTGGCATGTTGCAGAATAGTCGGAGGGAAGCAGATGCTAGAACGGATCCAACAGCTTTCTATGGGATCTGTCCTGGCACAGGGGACATTAGTTGTGGCTCCGTATGACACTGGACCTGTACAGGAGCCGAATCCAAAAACTTTACCTGCAGCGTTTTTGGGTCCGTCTGCCATGGAGGTCCGGCGCCGTATCTTATCTATTTTAACTGTGGCCGGATGAATGCCGGGCGCTACCGCATCCACCTTCTGGCGGCCGGGGGTATGTCCCGCTGAGTTGAACCCAATTCTGAAGCAGGGAACGATAAGCTCCCTGCTTCAGAATTTGTTCAAAGCGGAGTAGCAGAGGGAGCTCCTCTGCTTGCCAAGGACTCCCCGGCACAGCGCTATTTTAAGCACTGTGCTCGGGGAAGCCCTTGACGTCACTGTCCATATATGGACCGTAACGTCCATGGCTACTGATAGAGCGGAATCCTCGTTGACGATCTGTCCAGGGATTCCGCTCCTAGAGGAAACCTCTGAGGTTACTGTCCATATATGGACATTGACGTCAGGGGCTCCTTCTGGAGCGGTATCCCTGGCCAGAGTCTGCAACGGGGATTCCGCTCAAGGAGTAGCCACTGATGTCACTGTCCATATATGTACAGTGGTGTCAGGGGGTCCTCCTTGAGGGAATCCCCGGCCACACAGTCATCAATGCTGTGGCTGGGGATTCCGTTCAGGGAGTAACTCCTGACGTCACTGTCCATATATGGACAGTGACGTCAGGGGCTCCTTCTGGAGGGAATCCCCGGCCACAGCATTGGCAATGTGTGGCCGAGGATTCCTCTGCTAGGAAGGGAGTTTCAGTGGCGCTATCTACAGGGGAAAGTGGGTTCTACAAACAGTGGGGTGGCACAATCCACAGGGGACGCTGTGTGGCGCTATCCACAGGGGGGGTTTTGTGACAAATTTATAGTGGGTACTGTGGCATTTTATACAGAGGGCACTGTGGCATTATCTACAGGGGGCTGTGTGGCACTATCTACAGGGGAAGGGGGTAGCACTACATACAGTGGTGGTGCCATCTACAGGGGGCGCTGTGTAGTGCCCTCTACAGTGGGGGCTGTGTGACTTACACATGAAATGTATCTATTTTTAAAAATGTGTCAAACACGGAACGGATACAAAACTGATGCAAAATGACCATCAAAATCTGACCTAGATGCCTGTTTTTAACGGCCGACCTCAGAACCCTGTTGTGTGAATAGAAACCACAGCAATCCCTGCGTAGTGTGGGGTGGGTAGGAGATGCGGGGTGGGATTGGGTAGCTGTCGAGGCGCTAAAAACTAGTTACTCCCTGAAGTTAGGGCTAGTGTTTGGCGTCTTTGCAGGCGCACAAGGCTGCGTCAAAGATCTGATCTAAGTGGACAGCAGCTGCATTCTGGGCTCTTTTTCAGCGCTGGCCTTGACGCTGCACTGAATATGACACACGTGGCGTTCCAATGTGTGTGCTACTTCAGTGTAGTGCTGAGGCAGTAGCAGATAAGGGGAGCCTTGACATGATAGACTTCATGTCTCTAATCTATAATGTATCCAATCGATCACAAGCTATTCACCACTTTGATAAAATTGGCACGTTTTCAGACCCTAGATTAGGGGTCTCAAACTCGGCCGGTTAATTGGGCCGCACATAGAAAAAATATGTTGACAGGCCGCATTACTTTCAAATTTGATAAAATACAAAATTATTGTTAATCAATTAGTTATTTGAACTACTATAACAATACTACATTACTATAATACTGCTACATTACTATAACAATAATACATCACAATAATACTACATTACTATAATAGCATTAGGTTTAAACGTAACAAATTTGCGAGTTTACTCCACGTGCTTATTTAAACAATCCAGTTTAAGTGTCGCTAAATGCAGTCTTTGCTGCTCAGTTGGCAGTGTTTGGCAGACACAAGAATCTGAAATTTTGGCAGCCCCTTTTTAGTGCCACAGTGCCCTCTGTAGATAGTGAAACACACACCCCCTATAGATAGCTCTATTGGGGTTTCTGTCTAGGAGTGTAACCCCCAGCCAGAGCATTGCCAACGCTTAGGCCGGGATTCCTCTGCTGGAGGAGCCCCTGACGTCACTGTCCATAGACAGTGACGTCAGGGGATTCTCCTGGTCCGGAATGTGATGTCAGTGTCAACCCCAGAGCAGAGCACTAGTATGGGCTCTGCTCCGGAACGCTGTTGAAGCCCCTGACATCACTGTCCATATATGGACAGTGATGTCAACGGCAACCACAGAGCCAGTGTCCTGGGTACTGCGCTATTAGCGCTCTGCCTGGGACTCCAGCTCTGCTCCTGACATCAATGTACAAATATGCACAGTGATGTCGGGGCAGCTTCCTCAAATCAGGAGTCCCAGTGCAGAGAGCTAGTATAAGCTCTACTCTGGGACTCCGGCTCTGGGGAAGCCCCTGACATCACTGTCAATATATGGGCAGTGATGTCAGGGGCTTTGTCATTCGCCGGCGCACTCCTCCTTTGGCCTGCTCTCTCCTCTCCTCTCCCGAGGGAGCTACGGTGCCCCGTGGGCTGCAGACAGCCTCGAGAGCCGCTTGCTTGAGACCCCTGCCCTAGACTACCTTTTTGGTGGACCATTGTGGTAAAAACTGATGTTAAAAATTGATGACAACTGATGGTTTTGTAGTAAAAAATGTGAAAAAGCCGATGGCAACTGATACATTTTTGCATCGGTTGTAATCACTTGAGAGACGAAAAAAATTATGCTGATGCAACTGATATATGTGAACGCACTCTCAGTAGACCCGAACACCCATTGAGCTCTAATACTGTTTCGCAACTTTTTGTCATAAATGTAGCCGATCTTATTTAAGCTAACTAGTCTGGATGATACGTTTCAATGATGTTTTGTGGCACTTCAGCAGTACAAATATTTCCCCTGTCCTGATAATGTATTTAGCTACCAAACTCCTCCACTATTGTTTTCTGTGGAATTTCAATAGAAATGTTTGAAGGCTAGATGTTCATTACTTTTTTTTTTTTTTACCCCCATCAACAGACCCCCTCGTCCTCCAATACCCTCTACACAGGCTACATTAGTCACCGAAGAGCCGGTTTCATCCAGTCAGCCTGAAGAAACTTCCACTTCTGATGCACCCTCAGCAATCCCCGATGCTGGGGCATCCTCCCAGTCAGATACATCCTTCCCATCAGGTATAACCTGTCAACTTTCTTTTGACATCTTATTCTGGCTTACACTTAACATGAAAAAAATCTGTGGTGGTTGGGGATGATGATGAGCATAGAGAGCGGGTGGATAGGTTCAGTTCCTGGTCCAAGGATAACTGTTTAGTATTCAACATCAGAAAAACAAGTGAGATGGTGGTTGACTACAGTAAGAAAAGGAGGATGGTATTTGATCCGGTGACTATTGGTGGGGAGGAAGTGTTCGTTGTTGATGATTATAAATACCTGGGAGTACCTTGATAGACTGAATTGTGATAAGCTGTATAAAAAGAGTTTGAGTCGTCTGTATATTTTGCGTCCATTAAAGAGGCTCTGCCACCAGATTTTCAAACCCCTATCTCCTATTGCAGCAGATCGGCGCTGCAATGTAGATAACTAAAGTTTTTTTTTATTTTCAAAATGAGCATTTTTGGCCAAGTTATGACCATTTTTATATTTATGCAAATTAGCCTTTCTTAAGTACAACTGGGCGTGTTTAAAGTTATGTCCAAGTGGGCGTGTATTGTGTGTGTACATCTGGGCGTTTTTACTTGTTATACTAGCTGGGCGTTGTGAATGGAAGTGTATGATGCTGACGAATCAGCATCATCCACTTCTATTCACAACGCCCAGCTTCTGGCAGTGCACAGACACACAGCGTGTCCTCGCGAGATCACGCTGTGACGTCACTCACTTCCTCCCACAGGAACTTCATCGTGTCGGATGAGCGAGGACACGCTGTGTGTCTGAACTGCCAGAAGCTGGGTGGTAATGTAGAGAAGTGGATGATGCTGATTCGTCAGCATTATACACTTCTATTCACAACGCCCAGCTAGTAAAACAAGTAAAAACGCCCAGATGTAACGAACACAATACAACACAATGCGTTTAGTAGGCGTTTTTATCCAGGTTAAGTGTAGTAAAGAGGGGATTTGGAGTTCTTTTGTGCCTAGTGCTATCTCGCTGTTCAACACGGTCAAAAATATATGGTTTTGTAATGACCGGGGGGTAGGGAAACTGACAAGTGAGCCCTAATCTACCCGCCACTCTGTCCCTGCCTACTTGCAACGACCCGCCCTAGGCGACGGGGTACAACTGGGCGGCGGTCCCTGCACTCAGTAAGTGCACGACAAACATACAAGGGAATACAAGCAAGGGAAAGGGGCAGTTGCCCACGGCAACACCGTGAGCAACCAGAGTGGTGAACGAGCCGAGTCAAGCCAGGAGTGTGCGAGGTACCAAACGAAGAGCAGAAGAGTAGTCAGTAAGCCAGGGTCTGTATGGAGCAGGAACAAAATAGAAGGAGCTGTAGCTGGGCCAGGAAACCACACGAAAAAGAATCACAAGCAAGGAGGAACAGGAAATGCAGGTATAAATAGACCGAGGGCGGGAGCTAGCTGAGTCTGGCCAGGTTGCGATAGGCTCTCCCACTCCTAAGCCTGCCAGCCTGAGTAGTGGAAGCTGGAGTCAGTCTCAGGGATGTAGATTCAGGTGCTGACTGATTAATTAAGGGAGTTAACCCCGAAGCTGTGCCTGGCAGATCCTTTACAGGTTTACTGAATTTAGTTTTTAATTGTATTTATGGATTATATGTAATGTCTATGTATCTTAAGTTTTATGTTTTTGCCTTGTTGAGTTTTTCTATGGAGCATACTCTTACTATTATTAATTTCCCTATGGGATCAATAAAGTCTCTGTTATCTTATCTTCTCTCTTATAATAACTTTCTGTAACAGTTCAAGAGGAATCCATCAGTGAAGAGATTATCGATGATTCTGAAGCTGGCACTTCAACAGAGGAACCGGATGCTGCAGAGCTACGAAGACGTAGACTTCAGAAACTGGAAACTGGCATATCTGAATCCCACTGAGGCTTTGTTTCTGACCTCATCTGAACAAATGAACTGTGTGTACGGAACCGAAGATGAGCTTCTTTTGGACTTTGAATGAAAGCCTGACGAGACTTAAGCTGGACTTCTATTAATATATATATATTTTTTAAGGACACAATCCAGGCTCTTCATGAAAATGCTTGTTAAATGGGGTAAACTTATGACCTCATTAAATGTGTTGGACTTGTTTCAGTAAAATTAAATATTGGACTGGTCTGTTTTACTTCATGAACTGTAATTTAATCATAAACACATTATTTAATCCATTAACCTACAGAAACCGAGACCTAAATGTACACTACCTTAGATAATGAGGACTAAATGTATATTGACTATCACATTGATGGTTCTATCAAATATGCACCAAAAATGTGTTTTTTTTTTCTCCTCTCCTGACATTTTTCATAGAGATTGATCAGTAATGGATGAGACAACAATGAAAGAATAAACTGCTCAAACACCACATTGCTAGAAGTGGAGGAATCAAATTTAAGGGCACATCCAAAATGCTGTAATCGGAAACAGGTAGACCTTAATAAATTACAATAATCGTGGGCACTATCCTACCCAGTTAAGGCTATGTTCACTCAAAGTTCTTTTTGCCTATGTTTTGATGTGTATGTCTGGGGAAAAAGCTCTTGGCGAATACTGTGATGGATGCCTATCAGTGGCATACGTCATCATAGGCTTCAAAGGAGCACTCCGGCAAATTATTATTTTTTTTTGCACAACTCACTTGCTAACTCATCAGCAATATTACATAGTTAGTATGGTTGAAAAAGGGACATATATGTCCATCAAGTGCAACCAGGGGATTGGAAACATGTAAGGGATGAAACAAAAATTCTACACATTGACATAGGAGCTGAAATATTTTTTTTTTGTTCTAGGAAATTATCCAAAGCCTTTTTCAAATCCGTCGACTGTAGCTGCTGTGACCAGCTCCTTCTGTAGACTGAAACCTAGATTCACATTTAAAACAGATAAAAACAAGGGGACATATACAAAAACACAGAAAAAGGCCATACTTACAAGTGTCCATTTGTAAGTATGGCCTTTTTCGGTGTTTTTCTAGATTCACGTTTCTCACAGTAAAGAAGGCTTGTCGCCTCTGCAGAGTGAACCTTTTTTTTTTTCTTCTCCAGATGGAGTGAGTGCCTACTCGTCTTTTGAGGGGGATTACACGGAATAGGCTTTCACTATATTTCTTGTATGGGCCATGCATATATTTTTTTATATAAGTTAATCATATCCCCCCGTAGTCGTCTCTTTTCAAGACTAAATAGGTTTCATTATTTTAACTTATTCTTTTAACTTGGATTCTCCATGCCCCTTATTAGTTTAGTTGCTCTTCTTTGTATTTTTCCAACTCCAGGGCATCCTTTCTATGAACTGGCGCCTAGAACTGAACTGCATATTCTAGATGAGGCCTCACTAATGCTTTGTAAAGTGGTAATATTACATCCCTGTCCCGCGAGTCCATGCCTCTTTTTTTAATACACGACGATATCTTGCTTGCCTTTGAAGCAGCTGATTGACACTGCATGCTGTTGTTTAATTTATGATTTACAAGTACACCCAGATCCTTCTCATCAAGTGACTCCCCAAGTGTAGCTCCCCTAGGACATATGATGCAAGCAGGTTGTTGGTACCCAGATGAATAACTTTACATTTATCTACATTTCCAGTACATCCCTCATGACAGCACTACAGGAGGTTGCCCTATTGACCTCTGTAGGGACAGGAAGACAGAGAGGTTAAAAGGCCCCTCCCACCACCCACTTGCCAGTGTTCTTCCTGTCCCCACAGGGTCAGGAGCAGTGAGCGTCGCTCCTGTGTTAGTGCAGGAAAGAAACTCGGGCAGGGGGCAAGATCGGGGGGTCCGTGCACTCCCCCTTCCCTTCCCCCTAAAGTCCCTTAGCTCCCACCTTAAGACACCTACCGGAGGAATCCTAGGCAGGGTTCTGGTAGTGTGTGGGGGCTGGGGTTTCCCAAGCAGGCTTCGGCCTGGCCGCGGACCAGGCGGGGACCGGCAGCTCCATAAACGTGGACGCATCGGCAGGGATCCTCGCTGCACCGCATAGCAAGCCTCAGTCGCCGGCTATGGCGGCTGCACTCCAAAGGAAACACGCTGGAGACGAATAGCCGACCGGAAATGACGTCGGGCTACTTCCGGTCCGCGGCCATCTTGGAAGGCGGGAAATTCAAAACGCCCGCACTTAAAGAGACACGCACAGGTATGTAGTTAGAGCTGATAACTCTAACTTGGATTATTTTTGTGGATTGCATATTGCATTGCCTGTTACCTGTCGCGGTATGGAACTTCCTCGTCCTGATGGAACTCCAGATATGTCCCAGGGTCACGTGAGTCTCACCCTTGGGGACGGGTATGACCCCGTATGTATACCATACTTTACCTACCTTCTGTTTTCTCTAGGAAAAAGATTCCTCTCCGAGACAAACTGAAAAAAGAAGGTCAAAAAATGTGCGACTTGTGCAAAAAAATTGCCAGAGTCCCATAGGAAACAATTGTGTCAGGATTGTATTGCAAAAATACTAAAGGAGGAACAACCAACGTTCATGTCTGAACTTAGGGCCATGATTCGTGAAGAAGTGTGTCAGTCAGTAGCCTCCCTCGCCCCTCCGCAAGAAACTCCCTCACACTCCCGGGCAAAAAGACCACGGATTGAAGTGGATCAAAAATATTGTCCTCCTTCTCAGGGGTCTGACTCTGAGCAGGAGTATTATTACCTATCGGAGGGTGAGTTAGAAGAAGGAGAGGAACTCTTGCCTTCAACTTCTTCCACTCAAGAGAAAAAATTCTTCTTCTCTTCCGAGATGTCGGATACCTTAATTCAAGCAATACGGGAAACCATGGATATTCCCGAAGAAGACCAACCACATACCATCCAAAAAGAAAACAAGGGTTTTTCCGGTAAACGAAAATCTCAAAAGAATGGTGACAACTGAATGGGAAGATTCAGAAAAAAGGCTCTTCATTTCAAGAGATTTTAAAAACAGACTTCTCTTTGATCCAGAAGACACTAAACCTTGGGATGAGATCCCAAAAGTAGATGTCCCAGTAGCCAGGGTTGCTAAAAAAAACTGCAATCCCATTTGAAGATTCATCGCAGTTGAGGGACGCCATGGACCGAAAGGCAGACGGACTACTGAAAAGAGCGTGGGAATCTTCCTCTGCCTTGATCTCAACTAATATCGCGGCCACATCAGTAGCAAGAGCAATGTTTATATGGCTAAACCAGCCAGAGACCCATTTGATGATGAAGACATCACGACAAGATCTATAAGAATCTCTACCTTTACTAAAAATGGCAACCGGATTCTTGGTAGACGCTTCAGCGGAATCTATTAGATTTGCTGGCAGGAATGGGGCTCTCTCAAATGCTGCTAGAAGAGCATTATGGCTCAAAATGTGGTCAGGAGATACGAAGTCCAAGAACAAATTGTGTTCTATCCCATTTACAGGGTCTCTGATGTTCGGTCCTCTCCTCGATAACATGCTGGAGAGTGCAACAGATGGTTTTTTTGGTTTCTCTTCAGGAAACCCCTTTTACCTCTCTCAGTTTGGAAGATTTCGCCAACAGAGGGATCCTACCTTACAGAACTACAGCGGGAAAGGGAAGTCCGATCGCTGGAGTTACCCCAAAGGGAAAAGGGGTCGAGGATATCTCCTTAATAATTCATTCCAGCCCTCAAAGCAATGACGCCAAGAGCATAGGAGGAAGACTCCTACAATTTTATCCCAAATGGTCGAGAATAACCCAGAACCCCTGGGTTCTAAAGATCATAGAAGAAGGGTACAAAATAGAATTTTCCTCCATTCCTCCGGAGAAATTTCTAATAACCCAGTACCAAGCAAAAGACCTTCATCAGATCCTTATCCAGGACGTCCAGAAACTACTCAAATTGAGAGCCATTTCTCCAGTTCCCCACAACGAAATATGCAAAGGCCGCTATTCAAAAATCTTCTTAGTCAAAAAACCAAACGGTTCCTACAGGACAATAATCAACCTGAAGGTCCTAAACAAATGGGTGAAATATCGAAAATTCAAGATGGAGTCTATCAGATCAACGATTCCTCTAACAAGGGAAGAGGCATCAATGTGTACGATCGATTTAAAGGATGCGTATTATCACGTTCCTATCCACCTTGCGTACCAGAGATTCCTCAGATTTGCAATTCAGGACGGTCCTTCCATTCTCCACTTCCAGTTTGTCTGCCTCCCCTTCGGCATTTCCTCCGCCCCCAGAATTTTTACAAAAATTATGGCAGAGATCATGGCATTCATAAGAAGTCAAGGTATAGTAATTATCCCATATCTAGACGACTTCTTGTTGACAGCAGATACTCCGGCTATCTTAGTCATCGGTCACAGGTTCTTTCCCTACTACAGGAATTGGGATGGATAATCAACTTTCAGAAGTCGAGTCTTCCTCCCCAGAAACAGAAGGTCTTCTTAGGAGTACTTCTGGACTCCTCCCTTCAACATTCCTTCCTCCCAAGAGAGAAACAAATACTCCTACTGGCAGAAGTAAGGAAATTTTGGGGGAAAGACGCCTGTTCCATAAGGGAATGTATGCGGATGTTGGGAATGATGACGTCTTGCATCCAATCTATTCCATGGAGCCAATTTCACTCCAGACCCTTACAGAATCTGATCTTGTCCCAGTGGGATCGAAGACAAAACTCCCTGAATTCAAAAATTCAAATTTCCGAGACTGTGAAATCATCCCTCCTGTGGTGGCTCTGCACAAACAACATAGACAAGGGAGTCCCCTGGAGAACTTCTCCTTATGTAGTGATTACCACAGATGCCAGCAAACACGGCTGGGGGTCGGTAATCCAAGACCAGCACTTTCAGGGCACATGGCCTGTTCAAATGAAGATGATGTCCTCAAACTTCAAAGAACTAAGAGCCGTATGGGAGACTTATAAGAGCTTCACCCACCATAAAAGGGAAGCATATAAGAATTTTATCGGACAACACGACAGCGGTGTCCTTTCTTCGCCATCAAGGGGGAACAAGACACACTCTTCAGGCCCTCTCTACACAAATTTTCAGTTGGGCAGAAGAAAATGTCCTATCAGTCTCTGCAGTCCACCTAAAAGGCTCAGAGAACCTATCAGCAGATTTCCTGAGTCGGGGAAAAAGTAGACCCTGGAGAATGGTCCCTAAACAGGGAAGTCTTTCTGTCCCTAACCCGAAATTGGGGTTATCCACAAATAGACCTGTTTTCCACGAGGAAAAACTCTCAAGTAGAGACATTCTTCTCCCTAAATCTCAAAGACAACCCATTGGGAGTAGATGCATTGTCCCAACCCTGGGACATGGATCTGGCCTATGCCTTTCCTCCGTTTCCTCTAATACCAATGGTATTAAGAAAAATCCAGGAAGATTTGACAAAGCTCATCATTATTCTTCCCTATTGGCCAAAAAGAAGTTTGTTTCCAATCGTAAAATACCTAGCGTTGGAAGACCCTATCATGCTCCCAGTCAAGGAGAATCTTCTCTCCCAGAGTCCCTTATTCTTTCAGGGAATAGAAACTCTGAAATTGTCAGCCTGGATCCTGAAAGGCAGATCTTGAGGAACCACGGTCTGTCAAATGAGGTAATTTCAACTATCTTATCAAGTCATAAAGAAGTTACCTCTAAAATCTATCAAAAAATTTGGAAGAAATTCTGTTCCTGGCATGGAAACCCAGGACCAGACCCCTTTTCTCCCAACATTGCGAAAATCCTAGATTTTTTACAATCGGGATTCAAGAAAGGGCTTAGCCCTAGTACCTTAAAAGTACAGATTTCAGCCTTAGGTAATTTTTTTAACACTCCTCTGGCTGAACATCGGTGGATCAGAAGATTCACCCAAGCGGTCTCTAAACTGAAACCTTCCCTAAAGAAATCAGTTCCTACCTGGGATTTGAATGTGGTGTTAACGACTCTTTGTGAGCCCCCCTTTGAGCCACTCGACACAATTAGTATGCATTTTTTAACTCTAAAAGCTGCATTCTTAGTCGCTATTACTTCAGCAAGAAGGATTGGAGAAATCCAATCTCTGTCAGTCATAGAACCGTACCTAAAAGTACAAGAGGATAAGATCATCCTAAAGCTGGATCCCTCCTTTATTCCAAAGGTATTTACTGCTTTCCATAGAGAACAAGAAATAATTCTACCTTCATTTTTATCCAGATCCAAAAAACCAACAAGAAGAAAAATTCCATTGCCTGGATGTCAGGTGAACAATTCTTCAGTATCTGGATAGAACCTCCTCCTGGAGACAAGATAAAAATCTATTTGTCCTGTTTAGGGGAAAGAATAGAGGAAAGAAAGCCTCAAAAGGCTCTCTAGCGAGATGGGTAAAAACCACCATACAAGAAGCCTACAAGTCCCAAGGACTATGTGCCCCACAAGGCATCAGAGCCCATTCAACGAGGGCAGTTTCGGCATCCTGGGCAGAAAGAAGAGAAGCCTCTACGGACCAAATCTGCAGAGCTGCCACTTGGTCAAGCCATCATACGTTTTGCAAACATTATAGGCTCGATGTTCTGTCCGATACGGATTTAAGTTTTGGACGGAAAGTCCTTCAATCCATAGTCCCGCCCTGAGCATTATAATCTGGTATTGCTCCTGTAGTGCTGTCATGAGGGATGTACTGGAAAATAGCAATTAGACCTACCGGTAATTGTATTTCCAGGAATCCATCATGACAGCACCATTACATCCCTCCCTTATTGTATTCTGATTTGTGCATTTAACATGTCAGTTATTATCCCTAGAAATAAAATAGGGTTGCATCCATCCTGGTGTAGTAATTGAAAAACACTGGCAAGTGGGTGGTGGGGTTGGCCTTTTAACCTCTCTGTCTTCCTGTCCCTACAGAGGTCAATAGGGCAACCTCCTGTAGTGCTGTCATGATGGATTCCTGGAAATAGCAATTAGACCTACCGGTAATTGTATTTTAAACCTCATTTGCCAAGTGGATTCCCAGACACTGTGTGTCCAAATCCGCTTGCAATTTATGAACATCTTCCATAGACTGAACTATATTACATAGCTTGGTGTCCTCTGCAAAAATAGAAACCGTGCTATTAATCCCATCCTCTATATCATTAATAAATAAGTTGAATAATAGTGGTCCCAGCACTGAACCCTGGGGTACACCACTTATAACCGGGGACCACAACTCTCTGGATATAGTCCTTGAGCCAATTTTCAGTCCAATTACAAACTATACTTTCTAAACCCATAGACCTTAATTCACCCATTAGATGTCTGAGGGACAGTGTCAAATGCCTTTACAAAGTCCAAAAATATTAGATCCACAGCGGCCCCTCTGTCTAGGCTTCTGCTCACCTCTTCATAAAAACAAATCCACTTAGTTTGACAACTTCTGTCCTTTTAGTAAAACCGTGCTGACTGTCACTTTTTATAATACTATTTTTTGACACACAATCCTGTATATAGTCCCTCAATAGCCCCTCAAACATTTTTCCCATGATGGATGTTAAGCTTACTGGTCTATAATTACCCGGGGAAGACCTAGAGCCCTTTTTGAAAATAGGCACCGCGTTTGCCTTGCGCCAGTCCATTGGCACTATACCAGTCATTAGAGAATCTCTGAATATTAACCCTTTCAAGACCGAGCTCATTTTGACCTTCATGACCAGCCCCATTTTCTCAAATCTGACGTGTCAATTTATGTGTTAATAACTCTGGAATGCTTTTGCCTATCCAAGCGATTCTGAGATTGTTTTCTCGTGACATATTGTACTTTATGTTAGTGGAAAAATTTGGTCAATAAATGCATTGCTTATTTGTGAAAAACACCAAAATTTAGAGAAAATGTGCAAAAATTATGATTTTTCTCATTCTAAATGTATCTGCTTGTAAAACAGATAGTAATACCACACAAAATAGTTACTATTTTATATATTCCATATGTCTACTCAATATTTGCATAGTTTTTTTGAACATTATTTTATTTTTCTAGGACGTTACAACGTTTAGAACTTTAGCAGCAATTTCTCACATTTTCAAGAAAATTTCAAAAGCCTATTTTTACAGGGATCAGTTCAGTTCTGAAGTGGCTTTGAGGGCCTTATGTACTAGATAGACCCCATAAATCACCCCATATTAAAAACTGCACCCCTCAAAGTATTAAAAATAGCATTCAGAAAGTTTCTTAACCCATTAGGCGCTTCACAGGAATTAAAGCAAAGTAGAGGTGAAATTTACAAATTTTATTTTTTTTGCTGAAATTCATTTGTAATAAAAAAAATTCTGTAACACAGAAGGTTTTACCCGAGAAATGCAACTCAATATTTATTGCCCAGATTCTGCAGTTTTTAGAAATATCCCACACGTGGCTCTAGTGTGATAATGGACTGAAACACAGGCCTCAGAAGCAAAGGAGCACCTAGTGGATTTTGGGGCCTCCTTTTTTAGAATATATTTTAGGCACCATGTCAGGTTTGAAGAGGTCTTGTGGTACCAAAACAGTGGAAATACCCCAAAAGTGAGACGGTTTTGGAAACTACACACCTCAAGGAATTTATCTAGGGGTATAGTTCGCATCTTGACCCCACAGGTCTTCTGCTATATTTATTGGAGTTTGTCTGTAAAAGTGAAAATCTACTTTTTTCTGAAAAAACATAGAGATGTTTAATTTTTACAATGAATAAAGGAGAAAAATTACCCCAAAATTTGTAAAGCAATTTGTCCTGATTACAGCAATACGCCATATGTGGTAATAAACTGCTGTTTGGACCCACGGCAGGACTCAGGAGGGAAGGAACAATATTTGGCTTTTGGAGCTCAAATTTAGCTGGACTGGTTTTCGGGTGTCATGTCGCATATGCAAAGCCCCTGAGGTACCAAAACAGTGGAAACCTCCCAAAAGTCCCTTTAGGGGACTGGAACGAGCGATCATTAGGTCGCTGGTACAATACACTGCAGTACTAATGTATTGCAGTATAATATCATTTTACAGGCTCCTGTAACAGCGCAATCGCTGTTCCTGTCCGTTAGTCCCGGGTGTCAGCTGTAATACACAGCTGACAGCTGCAGAATATCGAGCGGGCGCAGCGCATGAGCCTGCTCCATATATAACCCCTCGCACCACGACATTCTATTAAGTCGTGGTGCGCCAAGGCGTTAATGCGCAGCGGATGGTGCAAAGTGAAAATTAAAATTTTCCACTGATATACCATTTTAATGCACAATATATTGTGCCCAGTTTGTGCCACTGAAGACAAATACCTCATACAATGTTGAGCGGGTTCTCCCGGATATAAAATGTCATATATGTGGACGTAAGCTGGTGTTTGGGCACGCTGTGGGGCTCAGAAGGGAGGGAACACCATTTGGCTTTTGGAGCGCAGATTTTGCTTGGTAACTGTTCTGTTTGGGGTTTTGCTGGTATTTCAGTTTATGATGTGGAGGTATATGTAAGCTGTGCGGGGTACATCAGGGCATAATAAGAGAGTATAATAATGGGGTACATAAATAATTCGCAGATATGTGGCCGGTGTCACACTGATAAATGGCGCCTGATCCTATCCGCTTTTGGAACACTGCACATTTTGCATCGCTATATTCTGAGAGCCAGAACTTTTTTATTTTTTCTCCAACGGAGCCGTATGAGGGCTTATTTGTTGCGGGACAATCTGTACTTTTCATTAGTATCATTTTAGGGTACATGTGATTTTTTTTTAATCACTTTTTATTAGATTTTTTTGGAAGCAAAGTGACAAAGAAACATTAATTCTGACAATGTTTTTTGTATTTTTTTTTTTTTTTTACAGTATTCACCGTGCGGTATAAATTACATTTTACTTTATTCTGCGGGTCGGTACGATTACGGCAATACCATATGTATATAGTATTTTATGTTTTGTGGCGATTGCGCAATAAAATCACTTTGATAAAATAATTTATTTTCTGTGTCACCATATTCTGAGAGCCATAATTTTATATTTTTCCGTCAAAAAAGCAGTGTAAGGGCTTGTTTTTTGCGGGACGGGTTGTAGTTTTTATTGGTACTATTTTGCAGTACATGCGACTTTTTGATCATTTTTTATTCTATATTTTGGGAGGGTTGATGACCAAAAAATAGTGATTCTGACATTGTTTTTTAATTATTTTTTTTGCGGTGTTCACCGTGCAGGAAAAATAATATTATAGTTTTATAGTTTGGGTCGTTACGAACGCGGTAATACCAAATCTGTGTACTTTTTTTAACATTTTCATTTTTTTCCTATAATAAAAGACTTATTATAGGAAAAAAAGCATTATTTTTTTTTGTAACTTTTATAACTTGTTTTTACACTTTTATAAAACTTTTTTATGACTTTATTTTTTACTTGTTTTACTTGAAGCCTGGCAGCACTGATCGCTGCTATAATACATTACACTACCTACTAGGTAGTGTAACGTATTATAAACTGTCAGTGTGACGCTGAGAGTCACACTGACAGGAAGCTTATGAGAACCAGCATCCGGCTGGTTCTCATAGGCTGCTGTGCATGGCAGACCCGGGGGCTGTTATATGGCCCCCGGTTCTGCCTTGTAACCGACTGCAGCACCAGCAATCGGTCCCGGGGAAAGTTTGTTGTAGCAACAAACTTTCCAGTTTGTTATAGCAACAAACTTTCCAGTTCGTTGCTACAACACACTTTCCCTGCGATCACATGACCGGGACCTGAACTAATCAGGTCCCGATCATATCTCCGGGAACAGAGGTTGGTGATAACAGCGCGATCCGGGTGTCAGCGCTACTCTGAGACACCCGGATCGCGCTTTTAACACCCACCGTGAATTCACGTCGGCAAGTGCCGACGTGAATATACAGTGGGCGGTCGGGAAGCGGTTAAGAAGTGGAATGAAATACCTGAACTAAGTTCTTTAAGAACTCTATGGTGTAACCCATCTGGTCCTGAGCCTTGTGCACATTTATTTTATTTTATTTAGCTTGAACCATATCTACATTCAGCCAATTAACTATATGAATTGATATATTAACAGCACTGGCACCGGCTATATCAGCCGCTCTTTCTTCTGTTGTATATACAGAGATAAAGAACCCATTTAGTAACTCTGCCTTCTCTTGATCCCCTGTTACCCAACTCCCTATTACCAATATTTAGGGGTCCTACATGTTTAGACCTTGGCTTTTTTGCATTTATATACTTGAAGAATTTTTTGGGATTTGTTTTACTATCCTTGGCCACCTGCATTTCATTTTGTATTTTTGCAGATTTTATTACGCTCTTTATAATTTAGAAAGGCTACAGATGTACCCTCAGATTTGTATTTTTCAAATCCCTTATATATTTTTTGTAATATAATGCCCTTTTTTCAGAATGTGTAAACCATGTGGAGTAAATTTTAGTGATTTATACATTTTGCACTATAATTATGAAAAGTGGATTTTAAGATCTCCCATTTATCATTTGTACCATTATTTGACATTAGTTCTTCCCAGTCTATATCCTGAATTGCAGCCCTCATCCTGGGGAAATTGGTCTTCTTAAAATTAAAGGTTTTTGCCCTCCCAGCCTGTGTTTGTTTTTTTTTACAGTATAGGTAAAATGTAACTATATTGTGATCACTGTTACCGAGGTTTTCACAAACATTGACGTTCCAAACAAGCTCTGCATTTTTAGAAATAACCAGATCCAGCAGAGCTTCACCTCTAGTCGGGTCTTCCACAAACTGACCCATAAAATTTTCCTACAACATGTGCACGAAATGTCTCCCCTTGGCAGGTTTTTTAGCCAAACCATGACACTAATTAATATCTGGGTGCTTAAAATCTCCCATTATCACTACAGTACCCGCCTGTGCAGCCTGCTCCATCTGTTTATATAGATGACATTCCATCTCCTCAGTTATATTGGGGGGGGGGTCCTATAGATTACACCAAAAGTAATTTTTTCAGTGTTTACCTCCCTTTTGTAATTCCACCCACAAGGTTTCCACCTCCTCACAATCTTCACCCACTATTTTCTCATTCACATTCGCCTTCATATCACTTCTCACATATAGACATACCACCACCACCTTTCCTATTTGTCCTGTCTTTCTGAAACCGTGTAAAACCCTGTAGATTTACAGCCCAGTCATGTGAAGAGCCTAGCCATGTTTCAGGAACACCAACTATATCTATATTTTCTTCCAGTACCAAGGCCTCCAGCTCCCCCATTTTTCTTGCTCGACCTCTGGCATTTGTGAACATACACTTTAACTTGCATTTCAAATTGCCACATTTGGTATCAGAAATGTGATTATTTGACGTTATTTGGGCATTTTTATTTTCAATGTTTTGTAAGAGGAGAATCTCCTTATCCTGTTGTCTACTCCCCCCACTAATATAGTCTGACCCCTCTCTGACTTAACTACCCCTTTATTTTCTACATTGACCTCAGTCCTAGTATAAATACTCTGCTACCCCAGCTAAAATTCTCTCCCCCACCACAGCGGACCACCTTTTATTTAGGTGCAAATAATCTGAAGAATACAGTTTTGTACTCCAATGAAAAGTCAGCCCAGTGCTCTAGCAACCCAAGGCCTTCTCCTCTACACCAAGACTTAAGCCATGCATTTAACTCCCTGAGCTCCTGCGGTCTTTCCTGTGATGCGCATGTCAAAGGCAGTACTCCAGAGAATACTACCTTGGAGGTCCTACCCTAGAAGTGCCATTTGTTTATTCCCAGCTCGGTTACATCCATGTATTTTGAACCCTTTCATTATGGGCAGCTGTGTCTTGTGATCTGAGTCTGACCACCAAAATAGACCATGCTCTCATGTGTAGACAGGAGGTCAGTCTCCCCTGTGTAGATGACTTTGTGTGAACTACAGAATTACATAATTACCTATCAAATCCTTCCTCTTACCACCCAGCTTCACCCTGCTTGTTTCTCTGTACCCCCCCCCCCCCCCACCCTACATTGTGTGCTGCGGAATAGATTATTTCTGCCCTATCTAAGGTAGTAGGAGTACAAAGATATAATACGTGGGTCCATACAATGATTAGCTGCAGAGTTATAAAACTTCCCTGACTCACCCTGACTGTCTATACTATCTGTGAGTGCTGTGTATAGAGTCCAGTGTATTTCTTTGAGATGCTGCTCCTCACTGCCTCCTATGTAAAAATGGACCTGGAGAAATCTCTCACAAGCTTTAAAGAGGCTCTGTCACCACATTTAGAAGTGCCCTATCCCTTAGATAATGTGATCGGAGCTGTAATGTAGATTGCATCAGTGTTTTTTTATTTAGAAAAACGATCATTTTTGATGGAGTTATGACCTATTTTAGCTTTATTCTAATGACTTTCTTAATAGACAACTGGGCGTGTTTTACTTTTTGACCAAGTGGGCCTTGTGGAGAGAAGTGCATGACGCTGACTAATCAACGTCATACACTTCTCTCCATTAATTTAGTCAGCACATAGTGATCTTACTAGATCACTATGTACACAGCCAAAATACATCCCCCCTAACGTTACTGAAGCATCTTGAGAGTTAATAGACATCGCGTCCAACCAGGACGCGATGTCTATTCACAATCCTGATACTTCGGTAACGTTTGTGTGGGATTTACAGCACAGCAAGCGTAATCTCGCGACATTTTGCTGTAAATGACAGCCCAGCGTGATCTTGATGTGCTGTGCAGTAAATCACACACAAACGTTACCGAAGTGTGGGGATTGTGAATAGACCTCCCGTCCTGGTTGGATGGGATGTCTTTTAACTCTCAGGACACTTCAGTAACGTTCATGTGTGTGTATGTGGCTGTACATAGTTATCTAGTAAGATCACTATGTGCTGACTAAATGAATGGAGAGAAGTGTATGACGCTGATTGGTTGGCGTCATACCCTTCTCTCCACAACGCCCACTCGGTCAAAAATTAAACCACGCCCAGTTGTCTATTAAAAGTCATTAACTTAAAGCTAAAATAGGTCATAACTGTCAAAAATGATCGCTTTCCTAAATAAACAACACTGCTTTAATAGACATTACAGCGCCTATCACATTATGTAGAAGATAGGCCACTTATAATGTGGTGACAGAGCCTCTTTAAACCGGTACATAACTTAGATAAGTAACAGTGTATCCTATCAGTTGCTGCACGTAGATATCACTCAGAATGATGAAAATCAGCCACCTCTGCAAAGCCAGAGGTGGCATGGGAAATCTGAGCTGCATTAGGGGAACCACACCGAGGGGAAAAACGAACCAAGATAGCAGACTGGTATAGACCACTACATTGTTCTTTAACCCCTTAACGCTCCATGACCTACTATTAGGTCATGCTAACTGTAGCGTTCGCGCTCAGTGACCTAATAGTAGGTCATGGAGTAAACACGGCGCCGTTCGCGCGGAGCGCGTTCATGAGCTGTGATAGCTGCTGTTTCCGACAGCAGACTATCACTGCTCAATGTGCCGGGACCGATCGCGGAGCTCCCCCGCCGATTAACCCCTCAGAAGCCGCGTTCAATAGCGATCGCGGCTTCTTAGGGGTTAATCCGCCATCGCCGGACTGCTACACGATAGCGGCCGGCGATGGTGACTATGGCAACCGGACACCAAACAATGGCGTCCGGCTATGCCATAGACGGAAGCCTAGTGGGTCCTGACAACGTCAGGACCCACTATGCTTGCTGTGAGTGAGTCGCTGACAGTTCTAATACACTGCACTACGCATGTAGTGCAGTGTATTAGAATAGCGATCAGGGCCTCCTGCCCTCAAGTCCCCTAGTGGGACAAAGTAATAAAGTTAAAAAAAAGTTAAAAAAAGATGTGTAAAAATAAGAAAATAAAAGTTTTAAAAGTAAAAGTCCCACTTTTTACCTTATCACTCATTTATTATTAATAAAAATATATAAACAAATAAACTATACATAATTGGTATCGCCGCGTCCGTAACGGCCTGAACTACAAAATTATTTTGTTATTTATCCCGCACGGTGAACGCCGTAAAAAAATATATTAATAAACCGTACCACAATCACAATTGTTTGGTCACTTCACCTCCCAAAAAATTGAATAAAAAGAGATCAAAAAGTTGCATGTACCGAAAAATGATACTGATGGAAAATACAGTTCGTTACGCAAAAAATAAGTCCTCACACGGCTTTATTGATTGAAAAATAAAAACGTTCTGGCTCTTAGAATAAGGTAACACAAAAAGTGAATGATTGTTTACAAAACGTATTTTATTGTGCCAACGCCATAAGACATAAAAAAAAAACTATAAACATCTGGTATCGCCGTGATCGTATCGCCCCGCAGAATAAAGTTAATATATCATTTATAGCGCACGGTGAACGCTGTAAAAAAAAAAGTATACAAAAACAATAGTAGAATTGCTGTTTATTAGTCACCACGCCACCTAAAAATAGAATAAAAACTGATCAAAAAGCCGCATGCACCCCAAGAAAACTACAATGAATTCCTCAAGGGGTCTAGTTTCCAAATTGGGGTCACTTTGGGGGGGGGGGGGGGGGGGTTTCCAATGTTTTGGCACCACAAGACCTCTTCAAACCGGACATGGTGCCTAATAAAAAGGAGGCCTCAAAATCCACTAGGTGCTCCTTTGCTTCGGAGGCCGGTGCTTCAGTCCATTACCGCACTAGGGCCACATGTGGGATATTTCTCTAAACTGCAGAATCTGGGTAATGCGTATTAAGTTGCGTTTCTCTGATAAATCCTTTTGTGTTATAAAAAAAATGGTATAAAGAGGATTTTCTGACAAAAAAAAAAAGTAAATTTCACCTCTACTTTGCTCTAAATTTCTGTGAAACACCTAAAGGGTTCATAAACTTTCTAAATCCTGTTGTGAATACTTTGAGGGGTCTAGTTTCTAAAATGGGGTGTTTGATAGGGGTTTCTAATATATAGGCCCCTCAAAGCAACTTCAGAACTGAACTGGAACCTAAAAAAATAAATAAATGAGGCAATACTTCGCTTCTTACATTATACTGATAATGAGCAGCGCCCACCCCGAGATGACCCCAGTTTTGACCATTTGTATAAACGGAGACCCCTATTAGACCGTTTCAGTGCCTGGTTTTCCCAAGCATACACCCCCGAGAAGTGTTTTTCTATTGAGGAGTCCCTGGTACATTTTAAAGGCAGGGTTCAATTCCGCCAGTACCTGCCGGGTAAGAGGGCAAGGTATGGCGTGAAGATGTATAAGCTGTGCGAGAGTGCATCAGGGTATACCTACAGATTTAGGATATATGAAGGAAAGGCCACCCCCAAACCAGACTGCATCCTGGACTACAATAGGTACATGGGAGGGATGGACTTGTCAAATCAAGACCTGAAGCCCTACAGCGCCATGCGGTGTGGTATAAGAAGCTGGCCAGGCACATCATACAGATGGCTTTGTACAATGCGTACGTGCTACGTCGATGTGCAGGCCAGAGGGGAACTTTTCTGGAATTTCAAGATCTAATCTTTAGGGACCAGGAAGGTGGGGCACCCAGTACTTCTGGAAGCGAGGCCACACGCATCGTACTAGGGCAACACTTTCCAGGAGAAGTTCCCCAAACCGGTGGAAAGGGAAAGAGTCAAAAGAGGTGCAGAGTCTGCTATAAGAGGGGGATAAGGAAGAACACAATATACCAATGTGACACGTGTCCCGAAAAACCAGGGCTCTGTATAAAAGATTGTTTTAACATGTATCATGCATCCCTTGATTTTTTATTTACCCTGATGCCCTCCGCACAGCTTACCCCCCTCATCTTTCCCTTCTGAGCCCTGCCGTATGCCCAGGCAGCTGATAACAGCCACATGTAGGGTATTGCCGTACCCAGGAGAACCCACATTACAATTTAAGGGGTGTATATCTCCGGTGGCGCATGCTGGGCACAATATATTGGACACTGAAATGGCGCATATATATATATATATATATATATATATATATAAAATTGCAAATCTCACACTGCACCATCTGCTGCGCATTATCTTTTACACAGTACCTGTGGGGTCAAAATGCTCACTACACCTCTAGATGAATGTCTTAAGGGGTGTAGTTTTTAAAATGGGGTCACTTCTCGGGGGTTTCAACTCTACTGGTACCTCAGGGGCTTCTGCATACATGACTTAGCACCAGAAAAACTCCAGTAGGCCAAATGGTGGTCCTTCCCTTCTAAGCCCTGCCGTGTGCCCAGGCAGCTGATAACAGCCACATGTAGGGTATTGCCGTACCCAGGAGAACCCACATTACAATTTAAGGGGTGTATATCTCCGGTGGCGCATGCTGGGCACACTATATCGGACACTGACATGCCATATATATATATAAAATTGCAAATCTCACTCTGCACCATCTGCTGCGCATTATCTTTTACACAGTACCTGTGGGGTCAAAATGCTCACTACACCTCTAGATGAATGTCTTAAGGGGTGTAGTTTTTAAAATGGGGTCACTTCTCGGGGGTTTCAACTCTACTGGTACCTCAGGGGCTTCTGCATACATGACTTAGCACCAGAAAAGCTCCAGTAGGCCAAATGGTGGTCCTTTCCTTCTGAGCCCTCCCATGGGCCCAAACGGCAGTTTATCACCACAAATGGGGTACTGCCGCACTAAGGACAAATTGGGCAACAAAATGGGGCATGTTGTTCTTTGTGAAAATAAGAAATTTTGATCAAAAATGACATCTTATTGGAAAAAATATAATTTTTTTCATTTCACAGCCCAATTCAAATAGGTGCTGTGAAAAAACTGTGCGGTCAAAATGATAACGAAAACCATAAATGAATTCCTTGAGGGGTGTAATTTCCAAAATGGGGTCACTTCTGGTGGGTTTCCATTGTTTTGATACCTCAACACCTCTTCAAACCTGGCATGCTGCCTAAAATATATTCTAATAAAAAAGAGGCCTCAAAATGCACTAGGTGCTTCTTTGCTTCTAGGGCTTGTGTTTTAGTCCACGAGCGCACTAGAGGCACATGTGGGACATTTCTAAAAACTGCAGAATCTGGACAATACATATTTAGTAGTATTTCTCTGGTAAAACCTTCTCTGTTACAGAAAAAAATTGAATAAAATTGAAATTCAGCAGAAAAAATGAAATTTGCAAATTTCATTTCCACTTTCCTTTAATTCCTTTGAAATGCCTGAAGGGTTAAAAAACTTTCTATATGCTGTTTTGAATACTTTGAGGGGTCTAGTTTTTAAAATGGGGTGTTTTATGGGGGTTTCTAATACATAGGCCCCTCAAATCCACTTCAGAACTGAACTGGTAGCTTCAAAAAAAGGCTTTTGAAATTTTCTTAAGAATATGAGAAATTGCTGTTTATGTTCTAAGCCTTGTAACGTCCAAGAAAAATAAAATAATGTTCAAAAAACAATGCCAATCTAAAGTAGACATATGGGAAATGTGAACTAGTAACTATTTTGGGTGGTATAACCGTCTGTTTTTCAAGCAGATGCATTTAAATTCTGAAAAATGCTATTTTTTGTAAATTTTCTCTAAATTTTGCAATTTTTCACAAATAAAGACTGAATATATCGACCAAATTTTACCACGAACATGAAGCCCAAAGTGTCACGAGAAAATAGTCTCAGAATCGCTTGGATAGGTTTAAGCATTCCGACGTTATTACCACATAAAGTGAAATATGTCAGATTTGAAAAATGGGCTCTGAGCCTTAAGGCCCAAACTAGGCTGCGTCCTTAACTCCTTAACGCCGAAGGACGGATATATCCGTCCTCAGCAGCTGCTAGTTCGCGCAGGAGGACGGATATATCCGTCCTGTGATGGCGCGGGTACTGAGACTGTACCCACGCGATCAGTGGCAGGAGCACGGCTGTTCTACACAGCCTGGCTCCTGCTGCAACTGCCGGAATCGAAGCGCGCGCCGATTCCGGCAGTTTAACCCATTAAATGCCGCTGTCAATAGTGACAGCGGCATCTAATGTGTTTGACAGAGGGGAGCTCCCTCTGTCACCCGATCGGCGCCCCCGCAAACAAATCGCGGGTCGCCGTCGGGTTTCCATGACAACCGGGGGTCTAACAAAGACCCCCAGGTCTGCCTTCAGCATCTGCCTGTTAGGCGATGTCGGAGGCCTGACCTAATAGATCGCCTGTCAGTTTTACACTGACAGGCAATAATGCTTTGGTATACGAAGTATACCAAAGCATTATATATGCGATCGGCACATCGCATAGTGAAGTCCTCTGGTGGGACTAAAAAAAAAATGACAATCAGTTAAATAAAGTTTGTGAAAAAAAAAATAATTAATTACAGTCAAAGTCAAATAAAACTACTTTTTTTGCCCAAAAAGTGGTTTTATTTAGTAAAACGGTCAAAACAAATCACACATACACATATATGGTATCCCCGCGATCGTAACAACTTGACCAATAAAATGAACACATTAATTAAACCGCCGAATGAACGGCGTCCAAAGAAAACGCAAAAAACAACGTCAAAATTCGGTCTTTTCTCCCATTCCCCCCATAAAAAAATAAAATAAAAGTTAATCTATAAGTCCTATGTACCCCAAAATAGTACTAATGAAAACTACACATTGTCCCGCAAAAATCAAGCCCACGTACGGCCACATAGACGGAAAAATAAAAACGTTACGCCTCTTGGAACGCGGCGATGCAAAAACAAGTAATTTTTTTCTAAAAGGGTTTTTATTGTGCAAACGTAGAAAAAACATATAAAACCTTTACATATTTGGTATCCCCGTAATCGTGCCGACCCATAGAATAAAGTTAACATGTTATTTACGCTGCATAGTAAACGGCGTAAATTTATAACGTGAAAATGTATGCCGGAATAGCTGCTTATTTTCAATTCTCTCCTAAAATAAAGTTAATAAAAGTTAATCAATATATTGTAAGCATCTAAAAATGGTACAATTACAAAATACATCTCGTCCCGCAAAAAAGTAGCGCTTATACGGCTATATAGACGGAATACAAAAACAGTTACGACTCTTGGAATGCGACCGTGAAAAAAAAAAAAAATAATAATCCTTGGTCATTAATGTGCAAAATGGCCCGGTCATTAAGGGGTTAAAGGGAATGTGTTGCCAGCAAAACATGTTTGTTTTTTTTTTAGTTAAACAGTTAGTGTATAGGTGATTAAACATTGTTCTAATTTATTTTATTTTTTTCACGAGTCAGGAAATATTATAAATTGGTTTCAATTTATAATATTTCCCAGCACTGGTCACTAGATGGAGCCATTCCCAAAATTGCAGCATTACATGTGGTAAAGCAACCACATTGCTTTATGCTGCAAAATTGGGTAAAAATCCCTCGCTCTAGTGAGCTCTCAGAATCCCCCCCTCCTTTATCCTGGCTAGTGCCGGGAGAAACGAGGGGTTTGAACGGTCTAACCTCCTACACTGTGTGTAGCCATTTTTTGAGCTAACACACAGTGTAGTAGGTTTACATACAGTAGTAAACACACACTGAAACACGAACATACATAGAAATAACTGACCTGCTCCAGTCGCCGCCGCTCCCTCCGGTCCATCCGCTCCGTCTGCTGCCGCTGCTCCATGTGCACAAGTCCGGAAGCCGCGACCGGAAGTAGTAATTTTACTGTCCGGCCGCGACTTCCGGTCCACAGGAAAATGGCGCCGGACGGCGCGCATTTCAAATTGAACTGTGTGGGAGCGGCGCATGCGCCGTTCCCACACAGCGGCGTACACGATAGTGGATGGAACGGGCCCCGTTCGCAGTCCCTATGGGACTGGAGCTGCCGTATTCCATGTCTGTATGTGTCATTAATCGACACATACAGAAATGGGAAAAAAAATGGCAGCCCCCATAGGGAAGAAAAAGTGTAAAAATAAAAAAAAGTAACACACAAACACACAAATTAGTCCAAACGTTTTTAATAAAGCACTAACATCTTTAACATATTAAAAAAAAAATTTGGGTGACACTGTTCCTTTAAGGGGTTAACTATAGCCTATGTTCCACTATATAAACTAAAAAATTAATTGCTGGAGTGCTTCTTTAATGTTATCCGTTAAACAGACATAGATTGTCTATGATATCATTTGTTACCTAATTCATACCTCATGAAAGGCTATTAAAAAGCCTGTGATGTATACGTTAAACATATACCTGTTACGTGTGCCATAC
Organism: Rhinoderma darwinii; assembly: GCF_050947455.1. NCBI lineage: Eukaryota > Metazoa > Chordata > Amphibia > Anura > Rhinodermatidae > Rhinoderma > Rhinoderma darwinii. The sequence continues at coordinate 4,789,912 of NC_134695.1, forward strand.
AGTAGCATATGTCAACTATGGGCTCCCATGTAAAAAAAAAACAAAACATACCGCGTGGTATTTTTGGTGTTTTTGGTATTTGTGGTGGTTTTTTTTTCCCCCATGAAAAAAGAAAAGGTATACCAGACTGACGGAGGCAACAAGGACCCTCTCTTGGCCTCTGTCTGACTAATGGAGCCCTATTGACATATTGAGTATGTGAAAAGGGCCTGATGGGCGCAGTTAGAGCATCTAGCATTGTTTATAATTCTGCACAAGGCACATATAGCAAAGGGTTATTAACACCTTAAGGACCAGCATATTTTGAGGATTAAGGACTAAGTGTGCGTTCACATATATCAGTTGCATCAGCATTGTTTTTTTTTTTTTCTCTCAAGTGATTACAACTGATGCAAAAATGTATCAGTTGCCATGAGGCTTTTTCACAATTTTTACTTTAAAACCATTAGTTGTCTGTTTTTACCACAATGGTCCACCAAAAAGGAAGTCTAGGGTCGGAAAATGTGCCAATTTTTCAGAGTCATGCACAGTTTGTCATACATTGGATACATGATAGATTAGATACATGCTGTGTACCATGTCAGAACTCTCCTCTGCTACGGCCTTAGCGCTACACTGAAGTCTGACACACACTCTCTCCCACACTCTCTCCCACACTCTCTCCCACACTCTCTCCCACACTCTCTCACACTCACTCACTCACTCACACACACACACACACACACACACTCTCACACACACACTCTCACACTCTCTCACACACACACACACACACACTCTCACACACACACACACACACACACACACACTCTCACACTCTCTCTCACACACACACACACACACACACACACACACACACACACACACTCGTACACACACACACACACACTCTCACACACTCTCTCACACACACACACACACACACACACACACACACACACACACACACACTCTCTCACACTCTCTCTCACACACACACACACACTCTGTAATGGCACGTGTGTCATATTCAGTGCAGCACCAAGGCCGGAGCCGAGAGCGAGCCCAGAAGGCAGCTGCGGTCTAGTGACCTCGACACAGATCAGATCTTTGAAGCAGCCATGAGAGCCTGCAAAGACTCCAAACACTAGCCCTAACTTCAGGGAGTAGCTAGTTTTTGGTGCCTTTACAGCTATCCAATCCCATCCTGCATCTCCTACCCACACTACGCAGGGATTGCAGTTGTATCTATTCACACAACAGGGTCCATGTGTCAGCCGTTAAAAACGACCATATCGGTCCGTTTTTGACGGCCGTTTTGCATCCGTTCGGTATCCGTTCCACATCCGTGTTTCCGTTTTTAAAGAATTTTTAATAACAGAAGAATTTGTGTATATAATGAAACAGTGCCCTCTGTAGATAATGCCGCAGTGCCCTATGTATATAGTGCCACACCCCCCCCTGTAGATAATGCCGCAGTGACCTCTGTGTATAGTGCTCCACACACCCTGTGGATTTTGCCACAGTGCCCTCTGTAGATAGTGCCACAGTGCCCTCTGTAGATAGTGCCACAGTGCCCTCTGTAGATAGTGCCACAGTGCTCCCTGTAGATGTCACACAGCACTTTGTAGATAGCGCCACACAGCGCCCCCTGTACATAGCGCCACACCGTGCACCCTGTACATAGCGCCACTGAAGCACTTTCTAGGAGTGGAATCCCCGGCCAGAGAATTGCCAGCACTGTGGCCGGGGATTCCCTCCAGGAGGAGCCCCTAATGCCACTGTCCATATAAGGACAGTAATATCAGCGGTTACCTCTAGAAGTGGAATCTCCGGCCAGAGTGTTGCCGACGCTCTGCTGGCTGGGGATTCCGCTCCAAGAGAAGCCCCTGACTTCACTATCCATATATGGACAGCGACAGCATGGGCAACTCCTGAAGCTAAATCCCCGGCCACAGCATTGCCGACACTTTGGCCGAGGATTCTCTCAAGGAGGAGTCCCTGACGCCACTGTCCATATATGCGGACAGTGACGTCACGAGTTACCGCTAGGAGCGGTATCCCTGGCCAGTGTTGCCGACGCAGGGGATTCAGCTCAGAGAGTAGCCCCTGACATCACGTCTATATAAGGACAGGGTCATCATCAGGGTCTCCTCGTAGAGGGAATCCCCGGCCACAGCTACAGTGGCACGATCTACAGGGGGAGGTGTCATTAAATTCCGCGCATGCTCACATCCACCTTCCAGTTGGGTGCTGCAGGAAGGTGGATGCGGCAGGACCCAACATTCATCTGGCCATAGTTAATTAAGATAGGATATGGCACCAGACCTTCCTGTAGGTAATGTTTTTGGATCCGGCTCCTGCACAGGTACGACGCCACAATGAATGTCCCCTGTGCCAGAATAGCTCCCATAAAAAGCTACAGGATCCATTCTAGCATCAGTTTCCGTCCGGCTGTTCTACAACACGCCGGAGGGAAACTGACACCGACAACGGACATATGTGAACGGCCCTTAAGCAAAATTTTTTTTTCCTCATTGTCGCATTTTAAAAGCCATAACTTTTTTATTTTTCTGTCTACGTAGTTGTATGAGGACTTGCTTTTTTTTGCGGGACGAGTAGGTTATTTTAATAGCACCATTTTATTAGTTTATTTAATGCCACTTAAGATGTAAGGGAACCGAGCAACCTAGCTCCTCTGTTGCCAGTCAAACAACGGGTTCATCCAGCTTTCCGGTCGTCTCTCTTCCCTACTGTTACTCTGCTGTGGCACCCGCCAATCCCTTCCACCACCTTATTCAGACCTCCCACCGTAGCATTTTCCACCACATTAGTGCCTCTCGCCTCCTTTTGGCAGGCTTTATCTGTCCTGGGGTAGTAGAGGACATGTTCTTCCCCCTCTTCTCCTATGAGTGACTAGTGCAAGTTTACTCTGGCCCTCCCCCTTTCTTCGTTGGCTCACTGTCGGCAGCGGGGCGACGGGCTACTATCCAGCACACAAAGGGCTGTTTTCTCCCTGTTCTATTTTCCTCCGCAAAGGTGCATGCCTTTTTTTAGGTTCCTGACTAGCAGAAAAATAATTTTCTCTCAGGACTTCTTTCAAAAGCCTAATAGGACTATCTTTATGCTATTTTTTTTTCGTCTGTCTCTATATTCCTCCATACCATATTGAGCACAGTTGTACCTTAAAGCAGCTTTTTTTCTGTGAGCATTACCCTCTTCCCAAGAGAGTATATTTGTGTTACTTGCACTTTACCCTCTTTTGGTGTAATTCTTCATAAATCAGACAAAATCCACATAAAAGGTACTATGAATGAAGACAAACGCCAATTGCGGCTATACCAGGAGCATTACTTAGCTGACAGGACCTTCAGAGTCATGGTTCAGGAAAGACAAAAAAAAATTCAGGTGGAAGAACATTCATGATGTACAGTAGTGTGAAAAAAAAAATAGCAGTGAGTTTAATAAAGCAAATAAAGCGCAAAATCATTATAATAACGTTTAGGGCCGAAAATGCCTCCCATTGATTTTTTTTAAGCAAACTCTCGTTTTTCGCTGCGTTTTTGGAGCTGTTTTTCTGTAGATTCAATCAAAAACGGCTCAAGAAGTGACATGCACTTCTTTTTCGTGGGTGTTTTTTTACGCGGCCGTTATAAAAAAAATTCCCCGTCGGCACAGAACGCTGTATTTCCCATTGTAATCAATGGGCAGATGTTTGTAGGCATTCTGCTTCAGATTTTTCAGCTGTTTTTCGGGACGTTTACGGCCCGAAAAACGGCTGAAAACACTACGTGTGCACACCATTAGGCCGGATTCACACGAGCACTTAACAGCTCCGTGTGTCATCACCATATGATGCGCGGCTGCGTGCTTTTCGTGCCGCCGCCATCATTATGACACTTTATGTTTGTAAACAGAAAAGCATGTGGTGCTTTTCTGTTTTCATTCATACTTTTCACTGCTGTTGCGCGAATCACGTGCGTCCCACGGAAGTGCTTCCGTGTGCCATGCGTGATTTTCACGCACCCATTGACTCCAATGGGTGCGTGATGCGCGAAATACGCACAAAGAACGGACATGTCGTGAGTTTTACGCAGCGGACTCACGCTGCGTAAAAATCACGGACTGTCTGCACGGCCCCATAGAGTAATATAGGTCCGTGCGAGGCGCGTGAAAATCACGCGCGTTGCACGGACGTATATCACGTTTGTCTGAATAAGCCCTAAGTCCGTAACCAAGATGTTGTTCGCTTACTGGTTTCAGTACTGGTTTATCCATTTCAAGGGCATTTCTTCTTCGGCATAGGGCAACATGATCTCTTTACGTTTTTTAATATATTCAAACTGATCCATGATCCCTTGTATGCGATAAATAGGCCTAACACCATGGTATCAGAAACATCCACATATCATAATTTTTTCAGCACCATGCTTTACTATCTTCACAGTGTACAGTGGCTTGAATTCAGTGCTAGGGGGTCGTCTGACATACTGTCCGCGGCCACTAGACCTACAAAGAACAATTTTGCTTTCACCAGTCCACAAAATGTTGCGCCATTTTTCTTTGGGCCAGTCAATGTGTTCCTTAGCAAAGTCCTATTCAGGAGATGTCTTTTTTTCGACAACAGGACTTTCCGGGGAGTTCTTGATGGTAACTTGGCTTCACTTAATCGTCTTCTGATTGTAGCAGTACTCACTGGCAACTTCAGATCTTCTTTGAACAGTAGTTCCCCACTTCCTTACGCAGTGCACGCTATTGAGCACCGCATCTGAAGGGTTAAACGGGTGAGATCGATACTAATATCGATTTCACCCGGTCGAGCAGGGACGCGACCAGGCCTCAGCTACATCTGGCAGCTGAGAGCAGGGAGATTTGACAGCTCCCTGCTCTGTTTACGTTATTCTGATGCAGCGCCGTGGAATAGCGGCGCTGTAGAATAAAGCCCACTAATGACCGCCGTGAAAAGGCTTATCGGCGGTCATTAAGGGGTTAAAGGAAGTGACACATTTCATAGGGAGATCGTCATATGGCGCCTGTGAGTGTGTATCATCTACCTTCATCAGGACAGACTTGGACCAGTTAATGGTCAATCCTGAGAATCGACCAAACTCCCTAATAGCTGTCATAGCTGCATCCAAGGAGGAAGCATCATTCTCCAAAAACAGTAGCATGTCATCAGCGTACAACGCCAGTTTATCCTCCTGTTCAACATGTCTGAACCCAACAATGTCGACAGGACCCCTAATCAATATTGCTAATCGTTCTATGTCTATGGCAAAAAGTAACGGAGAAAGCGGGCACCCCTGCCTTGTACCTCTATCCAACGGGAATGCAGCAGTCAAAAAGTTATTCACTCTAATTCTAGCCACAGGTCTATCATATAGCATCCTGGGAAGATAATAACAAACTGGTGTGGTAAAATTAACCCAGAGTGGCCTGAACAATTGTCTTCTAGATCAAACAACTGTTTCTGTAGGAGTGACCACAAGTGTGATTGTATCCTAATGTCGGTGCTTTGACCCTGAAGGGTGGTTTGATCAAAGTCCTACGGCCTTTATAATATAAATAATCTTTATTTATTTAGCACCCACATATTCCGCAGCAATTTACAATTCAGAGGGAACATGTACGGACAATCTCAGACATTACATTGTGACAAAACTAATTAACAATTCAAACAAGAGGAGTGAGGACCCTGCTCGCAAGAGCTTACAATCAGGAAATAAGGGAGACACAAAATGTAAAAGTGCTTGTTAAAGGGAAGGTGTCATGAATTATTATTATTTTTTTATCATATTGCTTTTAATATGATAATAACATAAATTTTATTTATTTATATTCTTGTGTTCTACTTTTTACTTTGTTCTACTTTTTACTACTCTTTTTTTAAAATTTACATTTTTATTAAGTTTTCAACATAACAACAAAACAGTTAAGAAACGAAAAACAAAACATTTGAACTATATAATCCATCAGAAGAAAGGAAAGACAAAAACAATTCCATCCGTTGTCAACAGAATTAGTGAAAAATCTTAATATTTTATAGTACAAATACATTAGAAATAACAAATAAACAAGTCTCAGCTTCTTCGACTATAAGTAGTAAATTTAACAAAGAAAAGGAAAAGCTGCCGTATTACCTTCTTCCAAAACATGGAAGTCTGAGCCAGAAGTTTCCCCCTGCCGCATTATTTGGTTTATACAGAAAAGTTTAGAAAATGGAAAATGAACCTATAGCCATACGTTGCCCCCCGAACTACCAGCGCCCATGTTACGAGGGGGAAGTGGGGGAAGGAGTCCTGGACAACCTATATTCTGGCCATAGGGCCCATTGTATTGAAAGTATTTAAACGTATAACTACCGTCTTCTCCATAACATAGTCAAAGTGTACTAGGTTACTTAGCTCCATTATTGTGATCGGATCTGAAGACTTCCAAGACCTAGCTAACAATAATCTGGCAGCCAAGATTACATGGCCAACAATCCACCGAAACTCTAAAGGGATGTCAACAAGGCCAATAAAACATAGTGCCAGAGATGGGGATGGAGAGATCCTGAAATGTACAATAGAAGAAATAAATGTAAAGGTTAATTTCCAAAACTTGGATACTAGGGGGCAACTCCACCATACATGCATATAACTACCTATCATTCCGCAACCCCTCCAACATGACGGAGAATAATTAACATTAAATTTAGCAATTTGCAGAGGGGTTCTATACCACCTAAGTAGTATTTTTTGCGCTATTTCTCTGTGGCTAGCTCCCCTTGAAATCCTGGAGGCCCAATGTATAGCAGAGTACCATTCACTTAGTGAAATTTCCAGCTTTAAATCTAGCTCCCAATGCAACAAATACCCAGGCTTAAAGAGGCTCTGTCACCAGATTTTGCAACCCCTATCTGCTATTGCAGCAGATAGGCGCTGCAATGTAGATTACAGTAACGTTTTTATTTTTAGAAAACGAGCATTTTTGGCCAAGTTATGACCATTTTTGTAATTATGCAAATGAGGCTTGCAAAAGTCCAAGTGGGTGTGTTTAAAAGTAAAAGTCCAAGTGGGCGTGTATTATGTGCGTACATCGGGGCGTTTTTAATACTTTCACTAGCTGGGCGCTGTGAAGAGAAGTAACATCCTCTTCTCTTCAGAACGCCCAGCTTCTGACAGTGCAGATCTGTGACGTCACTCACAGGTCCTGCATCGTGACGGCCACATCGGCAGCACAGGCTACAGTTGATTCTGCAGCAGCATCAGCGTTTGCAGGTAAGATCGACTTACCTGCAAACGCTGATGCTGCTGCAGAATCAACTGTAGCCTCTGGTGCCGATGTGGCCGTCACGATGCAGGACCTGTGAGTGACGTCACAGATCTGCACTGTCACAAGCTGGGCGTTCTGAAGAGAAGAGGATGTTACTTCTCATCAGAGCGCCCAGCTAGTGAAAGTATTAAAAACGCCCCGATGTACGCACATAATACACACCCACTTGGACTTTTACTTTTAAACACACCCACTTGGACTTTTGCAAGCCTCATTTGCATAACTACAAAAATGGTCATAACTTGGCCAAAAATGCTCGTTTTTTTAAAATAAAAACGTTCCTGTAATCTACATTGCAGCGCCTATCTGCTGCAATAGCAGATAGGGGTTGCAAAATCTGGTGACAGAGCCTCTTTAACTAGTGACTGAGATCGGGAAATTTCAGAATAAAGCAGAGATCCCTTTTGATTTGACGATGCTAAGACAAATATCTTGTGTGCACTAATAGGGAAAACTGGGGAATCGACAGAACTTGACTGTAAAATATGGCGGATTTGAAAATATTTAAACAGATCATGTTTGGGAATGTGGTAACTATCTGCCAAATTATAAAAAGGTATTAGTAGATCTCCATCGTACAATGACCCTATGTCACATATTCCAGCCTTTACCCAAATCCCCAAATTAATTACTGGCATGAAGGAAGATAGATAGCAAAGGGGAAGTAACTTCAGAGATATGCACTCTGACACAGGCGTAACTGAAATAAGATATTTCCTGGAGGATATGGAAGCAACAATAGAGAGTAAAGGTCTACCCAATACTGGGCCTTTAGACCCTTTTATAGACAAAAGGGAGACAAGAGGAAACCCCACCATGGCCCTCTCAATCTCTACCCATCTAAGATCCGAATTACTCTGCCACCAATGGTACATATGGGTAAGAACAGTAGAATGAAAATATTTTTTAATATCCGGAACTCCCATCCCCCCAGAAAGCCAAGGTCTGACCATCGTGGAAAGTCGTATTCTCGGTTTCCTTCCAGCCCATATAAAATCCGTAAGTAATTTCTGAAGTTTAGAAAGATAAGAATTAGGAACCGGGATGATTACCCTACGAAACATATATAATATTACAGGCAATACCATCATTTTAACTATAGCTATCTTACCTGCCTAGGAAATCATAGGTTTTGAATATTTTTTCAATAATTTGGAGACTTTAGCAGTTAATGAAATATAATTTTTCATAAAGAGAGCTGAGCTAGGACTAGTAATAGACACTACTAGGTATATAATCTGATCCTTTTTCCATTCATAGGGAAATTTCACGCTTAAAGCAGCTTTAATGGTGGGATCTATACCTATACTCAATATTTTAGACTTAGCCGGGTTAACTTTATAGTATGATACTCTACCGAACTCAAAAATAGCTTTCTGGACCGAAATTAAGGATTGTAGAGGGTCCGTAATTGCAAGAAGAACATCATCGGCATAGAGACCAATTTTGTGGACCCTAGGAATAACTCTAATACCCTTAATACTTGGATTATTGCGTATCAACTCTGCCAATGGTTCCATGGCTAGGGCAAAAATAATAGGGGACAAAGGACAACCTTGCCGCGTGCCATTTTGGATCTTAAATTAATCGGACAAGATCCCTGAGGAAAGAACTCTAGCTGAAGGAGATGAATACAATGCAAGTATAGAAGATTTTATAAAGCCTCTCATGCCAAATTGCTCCAAAAGGTGAGATAGATAATTCCAATGGACTCGATCAAAGGCCTTCTCAGCGTCCAAAGCTAAAAGCAGAGAAGGCCTTTGAGATATTTCTGCACATTGTACTAAGTTTATAAACCTACGAGTTCCATCTTGGGTCTGTCGTCCTGCGACAAATCCTACTTGGTCTGATTTAACTAGTTCGGGGACAATTTTAAAAAGCCTGTTTGTAAGAATTTTTGCATAAATTTTAATATCCGAATTCAAAAGAGAAATCGGACGGAAATTAGCTGGAGATATAGGGTCTTTTCCGGGCTTTGGAATGGTAACTATAGTGACAGATAGCATTTCGCCCGGGAAGTTACCATCTGTTGCAGTCTTATTAAAGACTTGCAAGAGATGAGGAGCTAGAATTGTGGCATACACTTTATAATAATTATTTGTGAACCCATCAAGGCCAGGCGCCTTAAATAATTTAAGGGAAGATATAGCTTCAATTATTTCCGCCTCAGTAAATGGTGCTGAAAGATCTGATTGATAAGATTGTGGGACCTGTGGCATTGAAACAGAATTGAAAAAATTTGTAATATCAGACTCTGTAGGTTGATAGGTATCATTATCTCCATGGAGGCTATATAAAGTACTGTAATACGCTTGGAATTTCTTAGCAATTAATCTTGGATCCAGGATTTTATGCCCCTTTTCATCTATTAGATAAGCAATGCGAGAGTGCAGCGCTGCTTGTTTTAATTTCTTAGCTAAAAATGCCCCAGCTTTATTATTATGCATGTAGGTGTGCATTTGCATACATGTGAGATACAAATCGTGCTGGGAAGCAAGTAAGGATTGTAAATTTAAACGTAAGGAACGCAATTCTGCCGTATAGGATATTGTGGGAGATATTTTATTTTTCAATTCCAAGCTCGAAATATTCCTAGTTAAATCAAATAATTATTTTTCTCTTTTTTTTTTGGCCTGTGAACAGGCTTTTATCAACATCCCTCTCATATATGCCTTGTGAGCATTCCATAATACGTGTGGGCAGGTAACTGAGCCTATATTAGTAGAAAAAGAATTATCAATTCATCTGTCAATTTCTTTTTGTGATCAGAATGGTGAAGAATATAATCATTTAACCGCCATTGGGAAATGCCAGGAGAGGAACATTTTTCCGCTAAAGAAAGAGAAACAGGGGCATGGTCTGACCAGGTAATCTGTCCAATATCAGGTCAGTTGACTGAGATTGCAAAAGTCCCTTGTTATTTACTAAAAATAAATCAATTCTAGAATATGAAACATGTGGGGGAGAAAAAAAGGTATAGTCCCTTTCACCCCGGTGTTGACACCTCCACACGTCATACAAACCCTCCTCCACCAGAGTCGCAGCAAAGGGGGATGAAAGCCGAGATCTAGCCATAGTGTCTATAGACGGGTCAATGATCATATTGAAATCTCCCCCGATAACCAGCAGACCCTGCGTTACATTCTTGATTTTTGGGAGCAAGGAGTTCAGATAGTGATATTGACGTTTATTTGGGAAATACACCTTGAAAATAGTGTATAAAATATAATTAATTTCGCACACCAATCCCAAAAATCTCCCTTGTGGGTCTTCAATAATTGATTTAAAATTGAAAACTACAGTATTTTTAACAGCTATCATAACCCCTTTGCGCTTAGCTGGACAGGAGGAGGTAAAAATATGTGGGAAGAACTTATTAGTAAGTGTGGGAGATTTATCATGTACCAGTAAAATATCACATTTTAAACTCTTAGCCTCGCGCCACATCATACTTCTTTTAGAGGGACTATTCAACCCCCTTGCATTAATTGATGAGAAGCGTATCACCATAGTAACTCATCGAAGTTACCTTCGATGAGTTACTTTTTACTTCTCTATGGGGGCTGGCATTTTTTTTTCACCTCTGTATGTGTCGATTAATGACACATACAGAGATGGAATACGGCACATACAACCGCATAGAGAATGCGAACGGGAGCCGTTCCATTCACTGCAGCGTACGCCGTCTGTGTGGGAACGGCGCATGCACCGCTCCCACACAGACCAAAACAAAGCTTGTCCGCAGAGCGAAATCCGGCGCCATTTTCATGTGGACCGGAAGCCGCTGCCGGACAGTAAGATGACGAGTTCCGGCCGCGACTTCCGGCCATATGTTCAAGGAAGCGAAGGAGCAAGGAATAGGAGCGGAGGCGGCAGGAGCAGGTCATTTATGTTTGTGTATGTGATGTGTGTATTATGTTCGTGTATGTTTGTGTTATACTGTCTTCTGATCACTGTATCTAATCCTCCTACACTGTGCAGTTGCTCAGAAAATGGCGGCACACAGTGTAGGAGGTTTGAAGATTCAAACCCCTCCTTCTCCTGGCACTAGCCAGAATAAGGGAGGGGGGATTGTGTGAGGACAGTAGAGTGTGTGTCTACCCCAAATTTGCAGCATAAAGCAATGAAGTTGCTTTACCACATTGACCATGCTGCAATTTTGAGAACTGCTCCCTCTAATGGCCAGCACATGGAAATGTTATAAATTAGAATCTAATTTATAATATTTCCTGACTTGTGAAAAAATTAAAAAAATTAAAACAATGTATAATAATACAAATAATAATTGTTTAACTAAAAAAATATATATATATATTTCTAGCGACACATTCCCTTTAAGTGCCGAGGAAAGAAGTTAGATTAGGGAATGTTATAGGCCTGTCTAAAAAGATGTGTTTTTAGGGCATGCTTAAAACTGGATGTTGGGGATTAATCTGATTGGAATGTGCTACCACAGACAGAGAGAGGACTGGTGCAGCACGAGAAAATCTTGGAGACGGGAGTGGGAGGTTCGGATTATGGAGGATGTTAATCTACGTACGTTGGCAGAGCGTAGAGCATGGGTAGGGTGGTAGAGATGAGAGAGATGATGTAAAGAGGTACCACACTGTGTAGTGCTTTGTGGGTGAGAGTTTAAATTTTATTCTGAAGGGAATGGGCAACCAGTGCATTGACTGGCACAGGGTAGAGGCATTGGTGTAGCGGTTTGTCAGAAAGATGAGCCTGGCTGCTACATTAGGGATAGATTGAAGAGGGGAGAGTTTAATGCAGGGAAGACCGATTAGTAATGACAAGCAGTAGTCAAGTCGAGAGTGAATCAGAGCGACAATGAGAGTTATGGCTGTGTTCAGAATAAGAAAAGGGCGGATTCTAGAGAGGTTTTTGAGGTGAAAGTGACCGGAGTGTGTAAGTTATTGAATGTAAGGAGTAAAGGAAAGATATGAGTTAAAAATAACCCCAAGACAACAGGAGTGCTGCCTAAAGCTGAGTTCACACATGGCGGATACGCTGCGTAAAAGCACACAGCGTATCCGCCCTGTGCACCGCGGAAAATTCTGGGTGAAAAACCGCCCAAACTGTGGTGCAGTTTTTTGCCCATAATGTCCTCTGCAAAAAACTGCAGCACTTAGCTGGCCTGCTAGCATTGAATTCAATGGGGAAATCCCACAACAAATAAGCAGCATTTACATAAATACAATTGACATGCTGCGGAATAAATCTCCGCACCGCAGGTTAATTTCCAATTGTTTTTTTTTGTGCAAACGTAAAAAACCTATACATATAACGTATCACCAAAATCGTACTGACCCATAGAATAAAGGTACCATGTTATTTATGCCGCACAGTGAACGGCGTAAAATTAAAACATGAAAAACAATACTGGAATAGCGTTTTTTTTTTTTTTCAATTCCCGCACCCAAAAATGGTGCCATTAAAAAAAATGCTTGGTGATTTAGGCCAAAATAGGCCTGGTTTTAAGGGGTTAAAAGAGGAGGGAAATATTTCAGAAGAAAGAGAGAGGTTAAATATTTTTGTCAGGCAAGTAGTGACAGCTGGGGAGAGAGACTGGACGAGGTGTGAGGGAATAGTGTCACTAATGCAGGTGGTAGGATGAGAAAAAAACAGAGGTGCCTCTTCTTCTGTTTTTGGGTCAAATGCTGAAAGTGAAGAAGAGTGCAGTAAGGAAGGGGATCGATGCTACTAGGGGACTGGGAGAAAATATCATGCCAGATGTTGTCAATTTTAACTGTAAAAATAAATGGCCAGGTCTTCAGCACATTGATCTGTGATAGACGCCTTCACTTTAGGACTAAGGAGGGAATTTTTAGATAGTGTGGATATGAAAAAGATTAAATACACCCCAAAAATCATATTAAGATATACAAATAACTGAGCTGCTTGCTTAGGGAATTTTTGATTCAAAACACATCCCAGAGATGTAAAAGCTAGAACCCATTACAAAGTATTAGTGAGGCCTCATCTAGAATATGCAGTTCTGTTCTGGGCTCCAGTTCATAGAAAAGATGCCCTGGAGTAAGAAAAAAGACAAAGAGCAACGAAGCTAATAAGGGGCATGGAGAATTTAAGTTATGAGGAAAGATTAAAAGAACTAAACCTATTTAGCCTTGAAAAAAGACGACTAAGGAGGGACATGATTAACTTATATAACTATATTAATGGCACATACAAAAAATATGGTGAAATCCTGTTCCATGTAAAACCCCCTAAAAAACAAGGGGGCACTCCCTCCGTCTGGAAAAAGAAAAAGTTCAACCTGCAGAGGCGACAAGCCTTTACTGTGAGAACTGTGAATCTATGGAATAGCCTACCGCAGGAGCTGGTCACAGTAGGGACAGTAGATGGCTTTAAAAAAGGCTTAGATAATTTCCTAGAACAAAAAAATATTAGCTCCTATGTGTAGAAATTTTATACTTCCCCTTTCCCATCCCTTGGTTGAACTTGAAGGACATGTGTCTTTTTTCAACCGTACAAACTATGTAACTATGTAATATATGTAACTATGTAACCCAGTTATGAAACATTTTAGCAACCTTGAGTTTTCTCTCAACGCCTTAATTAAAACTACACTCCCTATAAACAGTCACCGAATCCACGGAAACCATGGACCATATATCAATGTATTCATTTTTATGAAACTTATCCCTAGTGTCCTCAGAAAGTTGATCACCGATATTTGCGATTCCAGAAAAATATGTGTCTCTATAGGGAGGAAGAGCCAGCGTAAATGGCACCTCCTAATAGAGAAAGTATCGAAGCTAATAACGTACTATCAGACCCACCTCCCACCTTACCTCAAGCCTGGAGGCAATCAGACTCACCAAGCTCAGATGACAGCGCTTAGAGCTCTTGTGTCTGTGGGAAAAGCGGGAATGCCGCCTTGAGGTGTTGGTGCGTGAGTGAATAGAAGGCGGGGAGAATGCCTTTTAATCAAAACAAAGTATTGGTACTTTTGGCAGTGTGCGCAGATGCCAAGTCCTGCTGGAAAATGAAATCAGAATCTCCATAAAGCTTGTCAGCAGAGAGAAGCTCGAAGTGCTCAAAAATTTCCTTGTAGAAATCCTAGGCTCCCTCCCAACACAGGGGGCCCTATAGGGGCAGACACAACTAGAGACCCCTAGGAGGATCCTCATGATCAAAAGCAGGGGTTTCACTAGCCCCAAAAAGGTTGACATAATCAGTGGTTGGTGGAGTATTACAGGCAGTGTTCGCCCAGAGGCAGAAGAAGGAAGCAGAAAAGCTAAGGGAGGCGGGCCTCTGAGTACTGACCTGCTCACTACCGCCGGAGCTGTCCTGCTCTGAGCGGAAGCAGACCTAAAATGGAAGGAGGGGCTATCATGGGAGAAGGCGGGACAAATTGTAAGGCCTCGGTTTTAGCCGATCAGAGACCGAATGGGTGCAATAACCGAGCGGGAGGCCTGGATTGCCGGTCTGAACGTCACTGTGCAGGATCCGCCGACACTGAGGAAGGACAAGGGGCAGACACATTTGCAAGGATTGGGAGTAGAGCCAGGCAGTCCCTTCATCTTGAACACGAAGCCTGATGGCTTGAAGCACTTCAGATAAGAGCAGCAATCTCTTAGGAAAAACTACCAGAAAGGAAGTGCCCGCTGCCTAACCCCTACTTATATACTAGTCCATCTCAATGAATTAGAATATCATCAAAAAGTTCATTTATTTCAAGAGGCTCTGTCACCAGATTTTGCAACCCCTATCTGCTATTGCAGCAGATAGGCGCTGCAATGTAGATTACAGTAACGTTTTTATTTTTAAAAAACGAGCATTTTTGGCCAAGTTATGACCATTTTCGTATTTATGCAAATGAGGCTTGCAAAAGTACAACTCGGCGTGTTGAAAAGTAAAAGTACAACTGGGCGTGTATTATGTGCGTACATCGGGGCGTGTTTACTACTTTTACTAGCTGGGCGCTCTGATGAGAAGTATCATCCACTTCTCTTCAGAACGCCCAGCTTCTGGCAGATCACGCTGTGACGTCACTCACAGGTCCTGCATCGTGTCAACACCAGAGGCTACAGATGATTCTGCAGCAGCATCGGCGTTTGCAGGTAAGTCGATGTAGCTACTTACCTGCAAACGCTGATGCTGCTGCAGAATCAACTGTAGCCTCTGGTGCCGACACGATGCAGGACCTGTGAGTGACGTCACAGATCTGCACTGCCAGAAGCTGGGCGTTCTGAAGAGAAGTGGATGACACTTCTCTTCAGAAAGCCCAGCTAGTAAAAGTAGTAAACACGCCCCGATGTACGCACATAATACACGCCCAGTTGTACTTTTACTTTTCAACACGCCCAGTTGTACTTTTGCAAGCCTCATTTGCATAAATACGAAAATGGTCATAATTTGGCCAAAAATGCTCGTTTTTTAAAAATAAAAACGTTACTGTAATCTACATTGCAGCGCCGATCTGCTGCAATAGCAGATAGGGGCTGCAAAATCTGGTGACAGAGCCTCTTTCAGTAATTCAATTCAAAAAGTGAAACTCATGATTCATCTATCAATCATTTTCCACCCTCTTGTTCCCCCTACGGGCAATGACTCTCTGACAGCTGAGCTGCCAGCAATGCTTTAAGCTACATTACTGGGTCTCTTTTGTACCGCAGCAGGGACCCAGCAATGTAGAGTAATCATTGCAGGCCCCCCTAGCTACGCCACTGGATGCTCCACTTCATGTGCTTACTTTGGATGCTTTAGTTAGTTCGTGAAATGTATTGCATTACCTGGATAAATTCTCGATTGTCGCCCTGCTGTATCCCCAGCGTATTCCCAGTGGTTACGTACATTATGTCTCGGAATCCCGCTTGCTCCTGAAAAAAATTAGGGCACTTTGACGCTTATGCCTTTCCAGGGGATGGAACTACACGCATGGAGTGTAGGTTACCCAGAAACAAACTAGATGATTTGCACAGGATGGTGGACTCGGCCCTTCAGAGGGACCTGCAGATGTTTTTGGGGGGGTCTTAATTTCGCTTGCAGCATTATGCCTTTGGGGCACATCTTCTGTTGTCGGTTGGTTAAGATTTGCAGGTTTGGGCCATGTTTCTTGAGACTTACAACGGTAGATCGATGTGGTTGCAGGACTGGGTAGAGAACTCGGGTATCGAGCTCTTTACTGACGCATCTGGGGCTCATGGTTTTGGAGCTTTCTTTTAAGGTCAGTGGCTTGCTGGTAGTTGGCCGACGCATTGGCAGGTGGCTGGTCGCTTGCACAATCTTACTTTTCTGAAGTTATTTCCCATCGTGGCTGCAGTGGAAGTTTGGTGTTCTAGTTTTGCGGGTAGGAAGGTTCGTTCTTGTTGTGAAAAAAACTTTGGTAGTTCAGGCCATGACTAATTTGTCAGCTTCTTCCCCTCCCATGGTGTGTCTGTTGTGCTTTTTGGTGTTGCATGGATTGGAGTTGAACACTTGAATAGGAGCTAGGCATGTTCCTGAGGTACGAAATGCGGTTGCTGATACCTTATATAGTTTCCAGTGGGACAGCTTTCGCATTCTGGCACCAGAGGAAGACTTGTCCCAGTCATCTTTGGAAAGTGGTGTGAGGAGGGCATTTGCATTGATGGGTTGATCGGTCTGTCAGTCCACTTGGAAGTAGTATGCTGCGGTATTGAAAGAATGTTTGGGTTTCTGCCAAGCGGTAGGTCAAGATGGCGTAAGTTGGGACACGTTGACATTATTGATGTTCTTTTATTGGAGATGCTTATGCAAAGGGCCCCTCCGATTCAGGAATTTCTGTAAAGATAGAGGGCTTGTCTTTTTAGCTTAAATTGTGGGGAGTTTCGGATGTTACTAAGGAGTTTTTTGTGAAACAGGTGATGAAAAGTTACCATAAATCGGTCGGCGTGCAAGATCGAAGAGGTCCGGTGGCATTTCATTTGTTGGTTTGCTGGGTGGTTTAGATAATGTATGTTTTAATGCGTATGAGAGGCTATTGTTTCAGTCCGTTTTGTGCTGGCGCGCTTGTCATTCAGGAACTTGTGAGTCGTGCGTCTGCTTATCAAGGTTTGCTGGTGGTGGATGCATTTTGTGACTATGACAAGGGGTGTGTTTGATTATGCGTTAAAAAACGGATTAGTTTGCGCAATTGCGCTGCAAATACACATAGAATTCTGCTTATATGACCGCTAGTTTTCCCATATTAACATAGTGTAAACTACCCCAATGACTAGATGAAAAAATATCCCTGTACAAGAATAAAGGTAATTGAATGGGTAACAGTCATGAGGCATACTTCATGAGAGGGTGTGTAGGATTATGTATGGGGATAAAAATGAAGTGTAATTCAAGCAAACCATATTTTCTTTCCTTCCTTAGCGCACAATAGGAAAGTCCAAAGTCAGCAGCAGATGGGGCAAAATTCCAGCGTCAGCAGTAGGCGGTGAACGTTCAGCGTCATCAGCAGGCGAGGGGACAGACGTCCAGCGTCATCAGCAGGCATGGGAAACGTCCAGCATCAGCAGCAGGCAGGGGAAGAGTCCAGTTTCAGCAGCGGACCGGGACAAAGTTCAACATCAGCAGCAAGCAGAGGCAAAGTCCAGTCTCAAAAGCAGGCAGGTGCAAATAGCTTCATTACAGCAGATTAACACATCCCTCAAATATCTTGTGCCTCTATTGCTACGAGAGTGGACACTCCAGGACAAATGATGAAGTCATTGCTCTTTAATCAATTACTCAGAGTGAAGAGGGTAGTCAATGAGGAAGACAAACTGTCCTCACGGCTTGATCAACTGTGTAAAAAATGTAATCGATAGTGGCTATCCTGGGAACGTTCTAGAAATTAATAAAAGAAAGGTACAAACACTGGACAGGCGTGACATATTGAGCAGTAATAAATTTAAGAAAAAGGGTGTTCGCATACTCTTTGTCTCGACTTTCTCCACTGATCGTCTAGAGATTAGTAACAGTTTGAGGAAACATTGGAATTTGTTGATTAGGGCATTTCCAACAATTGTTGAATTCCAAGAAATGCCCATGATGGCATATAGGAGAGGAAGGACAATAAAGAAACGTCTGGTCAAAGCCGATATTGGGTCTAAAACTAACATTTTTAGCTCCTCTAAAACAAGGCCATTACCCATGTTTAGGATGTAATGTCTGTAATAACATGGTTAAAGGAACAGTGTCATCACAAATTATTTTTTTATATGTTAAAGATGTTAGTGCTTTATTAAAAACGTTTATATTCATTTGTGTGTTTGTGTTTTACTTTTTCTTATTTTTACACTTTTTCTTCCCTATGGGGGCTGCCATTTTTTGTTCCATTTCTGTGTGTGTCGATTAACGACACATACAGACATGGAATACGGCAGCCACAGTCCCATAGGGACTGCGAACGGCTCCCGTCCCATTGACTTCAGTGTACGGCGTCTGTGTGGGAACTGCGCATGCGCCGCTCCCACACAGTCCAATTCGAAATTGGCGCCGTCCGGCGCCATTTTCCTGTGGACCGGAAGTCGCGGCCGGACAGTAATATTACTACTTCCGGTCGCGGCTTCCGGATTTGTGCACTTGGACCAGCGGCAGCAAACGGAGCGGACGGGCCGGAGGGAGCCGCGGCGGCAGGAGCAGGTAAGAGATTTCAATGTATGTTCGTGTTTGTGTGTGTTTACTACTGTATGTAAACCTACTACACTGTGTGTTAGCTCAAAAAATGGCAACACACAGTGTAGGAGGTTACACCGTTCAAACCCCTCGTTTATCCCGGCACTAGCCAGGATAAAGGAGGGGGGGATGCTGAGAGCTCACTAGAGCGAGGGCTTTTTACCCAATTTTGCAAAGCTGCAATTTTGGGGATAGCTCCATCTAGTGACCAAAAATGGGTAGTATTATAAATTAGAATTAATTTATAATATTTCCTGACTCGTGAAAAAAATATAAAAAAATTGAACAATGTTTAATCACCCACACACTAAATGTTTAATTTTTAAAAAAAAAACATGTTTTTCTGGCAACACATTCCCTTTAAGGGCAATACGTTCAAACATCCACAAACGGGCTGAGACCGCTCCATAGCGCGTGTGTCGACTGTGTGTTACAACCGTCACTTCCGGGTAACGAGCAGGATCCCGTTCGAGCGCGATCCCGCTTGTTTAACCCGTTAAATGCCTCTTTCAATAGCGATCGAGGCATTTAAATGACTAAAAACAGGGGGGTGAGTAACGTCCCAACGGCCCCCACGTGGCGAGATTAGGGGGAGCCGTTGGTTGGCACGGCAGCCTGGGGGCCTGACGAAGTCCCCCAGGTCCACCATCTTTGTACTCCTATCATAGGAGACTGTCAGAATCGCGATATACTGCAATACATTAGTATTACTGTATATCGTGCAATCGCTGGTTAAAGTCCCCTAGGGGGACAAGTAAAATAAAGTTTTTTTAACAAATAAAAAAAATAAAAATTAAAAGCTCAAAAAAACAACAAACCCTTTTCCCATTTTCCCTCAAGCACAATGTAAAAAAAATAAAAAGCTAACATAACTGGTATCGACGCGTCCATAAAAGTCTGAACTATTACAATATATCATTATTTAGTCCGCACGGTGAGCGCCGTAAAAAATTAAAAATTAAAAACATCAGAATTGCTGTCCATTTTGGGTCCCTTCTCCCACAAAAAATGTAATAAAAAGTGATCAAAAAGTCTCACGTACACCAAAATGGTACCAATATAAACTGCAGCTCGCCCCGCAAAAAATAAACCCTCACACGGCTAAATCGACAGAAAAAGAAAAACTTTATGGCGCTCAGAATGTGGCGACAAAACTAAAATTTTATTTTTAACAATCGATTTTTTCCTTGTATAAGTAGTAAAACATAAAGAAAACGATATAAATTTGGTATCGCTGTAATCGTATTGACCCGCAGAATAGAGTTAACATGCTGTTTTTACCATACGGTGAATGCCGTAAAAACAAAACCACCCAAAAGGTTGAGGAAATCGCTGTTTTTTTCCTATTCCACCCCACATATAATTTTTTTCTCGCTTCCCACTACATTATATGGTACAAAAAATGGTGCTGTGAAAATCTACAACTCGTCCCACAAAAAACAAGCCCTCATACGGCAATATTGATGGAAAAATAAAAGCGTTATGGCTTTTGTAAGGTGGGGAGGAAAAAACAAAAGTGAAAATCCGAAAAATGGCTGCGGAGGGAAGGGGTTAATTGTCTATATTTTCTAAAATGGGGTTGTTTATTAATAGTTAACCTCTTTCCACCAGGTTATGGGGGCATATGATGGTGAATATTTTTCTCTGATGTAGACCATAAAAACACTACTAATAAATATTGGGATCTTCTTTTGCCCTTCTATATATGCCTATTAGTATTTTTTTGAGAAGTGCATTTCTTTACCACCGAGATAATAATATGCATTGACATTGTGAATTATAAGATTACCCCTAGGATCCTTGAAGTGTTGGGCCCTACTGAAATCTCTTGGTATGGAGATGATGTTGTTCCCAGCGGTTGTCATAAACCTGTTCTGATATAGTCTAGGGTATCATAGGCTATAGGCACACTGGGTTGGGGACATATATGTTGCGGTTTATTTCCTCCAAGGTGGCTCCCAGTATGGGGGATTTCTTTAAAATAACCTGCACTCTATTTAGCAATTTTTGCTGGCTACACCTATACATTCCATCTAGCCCATTTATGTATTGATATAGATGTATTCATTTGACCCCATCCTTGTATTGACACTTTTTCCCAGAGCGGTCAGTTGATCGGTAGACGTGGTATATCTTGCGGGACTCTATACAGCAAAATCTATCTATCTGCCTTGCGCAGTGGTAATTTTTCTATCTAATCGCCATGCACAGTGTTGGACTGCTAGCGCAGTATTTGGCGTATACGCAGTAGCGTTGGAATGCAAGTGCCATATTGACTCATGCGCAATAGTGTTTCTATGGGTCTATGCATTCCATTACCAGCCATCTTAGACATGCGCAGCAAATGCGCATGGACGCCGCTATACCGATGCCTCCGGACCTGGTGATCTAGGACCCAATGTAATGTATATATAATTTATTATTACTGGCCTCTGCACCTTTTTAATTTAGTCCAATTGCTAATTATACACGGTTTATACTTTGGTACACTGTATACCTGAATGATCGATTTGTCTAATAGTGAGAAACTCTGAAATTTACACACCAAACAGCTGATTTCTTAAATGAGTGAGATGATAGAAATTCTTCTGTTATATGTTATATAAATTATAGACTAATTGTGTTTTTGTAAATCACTGTATGTACTTCCTATTTATACCTGGCACTTTGAACTGTGTAGTAGCTTGAGAAAGGTTCTGTGGTGAACCGAAACATCGCTCACTTGAGGTGAATGAATCAACCGTGTTTCATCTTTATTGAAGTCCTGGAGCTGTTACTTTTCCTATAGTTTCTCTTATATATGGAGGCACGGCCTGAGTTGCTGTGGTTGTAGCTTTATTTGCACCAAGGGTCTGGCACTCTTAGGGGGAGGCAAAAGCACCTACAATAATAGGAAACAATATTTGCCCCAGTATACTGCATGCTACTGTCCCTAGTCTGTCTGAACAATGGGAGGTATGCTTTCACATTTAACTAGGTTCTTGACAGCTTTTCCCAATTCATCTTATGGTGCTTACCATGACATTTTTTTTAATAATGTATGCCATTCATTCTTACCGCACATCCGGCCACTCTGCGCTGTAGGGTTTGCTAGGGTTCACGCGCTCTTTCTTGGCCTTAAACGGCCAGCGCACATATGTAATTCATTATTTCTAGATTACCCTGGACTATGAGAAGGGCCCTGCCCTTTCACTCCTTGCCTGAGCGTTGTTGTGTATTCCCATGTTAGTCTTGCAAATGGTCCCTTAGTCGTATCCTGTTCCCACTGTTCCCGTGCCCTGCAATCTGTATCCTGCATCCCGTGCTGTGTTCGTTCCTCAGCCTTTTCTAGTGTTGAAGTCGCGTTGTGTCATCTGCTACGCCTGCTGTTATACACCATGTCTGGTGTCATCCGCTACGCCTGCTGTTATACACGTCTGGTGTCATCGGCCACTCCTGGTATCATCCACCACGTCTGGCACTACCTGCCAAATCAGGTCCCATCTGTGCCAAAATCTCTGCTACTGTCTGGATTATCTCAGGTATCCTTGTGCTAAGAACTTTGTATAGACTGTGACTTGTCCAGCTGCCACTCCACTACCTAAGTGGAGCAGCCTAGTGGGTCCACATACCCTTAGATCGTAAAACATTCAGATTGTAGTGTGTGTGTGTGTGTGTGTGTGTGTGTGTGTGTGTGTGTGTGTGTGTGTGTGTGTGTGTGTGTGTGTGTGTGTGTGTGTGTGTGTGTGTGTGTGTGTGTGTGTGTGTGGTGTGTACAGGCCAGGAAGCAGAGCGTGTAGTCGTGAAGATTAAAGAGGCTCTGTCACCAGATTATAAGTGCCGTATCTCCTACATAATCTGACCAATCAGCTTCATACACTTCTCATCGCTCCAGCCCAGGTTCTTTCACTGCACACACAGCGTGATCTTGCGAGATCACGCTATGCTGTCATTCACATCGAGATCACGCTGTGCTGTGAGTTAAGTCCCACAGAAACTTTACCCAAGTGTCTGGAGTGGGAAAAGACATTGCATCCTGGCTGGAGGCGACGTCTATTCACTCTCAAGACACTTTGGTAAAGTTAATGTGGGAGTATGAGACAACACAGCATGATCTCACGATCACGCTGTGCTGTGAGTACAGCTAATCATGAATGAAGAGAAGTGTATGACGCTGATTGGTCAGCGTCATACACTTCTCTTTACAACGCCCAGTTCGTAAAAAGTTAAGAAACGCCCAGTTGTCTATTAAGAAACTAATTTGCATAAATGTAAAATTGTTCATAACTTGCTCAAAAATTATCGTTTTTCAAAATAAAAACCACTGTTATCTACATTACAGCGCCAATCAGTTTATGTAGGAGATAGGGCACTTATAATCTGGTGACAGAGCCTCTTTAAGCAGCAGTAGGTGCAGCATGGATCTGTCACATTGTAACTGGCCACACCAAATTTATTAAAGATAAGCTTAATAAACAACCATGAGGCCGGATTCACACAGTGGTATGCTGTGTTTTTATTACACTATTTTTGTTTGGGTTCTTTTAACCCCTTAATGACCGGGCTTGAAAAGACCTTAATGACCAGCTAAATTTTTCTGTTTTTGCCTCTCTGCGTTTCAGCAGCCATAACTTTTTTATTTTTTCATTGACGTGGCTGTATGAGGCCTTGTTTTATGTGAGAGAAATAGTATTTTATTTTTCACACAGTTTGGGGGTAAAAAATATTTTTTTTACGGCGTGAATAAAGGAAAAAGCGATTCTCGGAATCGTTTTTTTGGTTTATTTTTTATCCCGTTCACGTTTCACGCTAAATAACCCGTTAGATTAATTCTTCAGGTTATTACGGTCGTGTAGATGCCTAATATGCGTAGGTTTTTTGTTTTTATTTAGTGTAGGGGCAATAAAATGTATTTAATGCAAAATAAAGACTCTTTTTGGCACTTTTTATTTATTTATTTGTTTTGTTACTTTTTTTTTTTTTAATCCCATCAAGGGATAACTTTATTTGTAACTTTATTTTTTACTTGTAATGTATTAGCATACTTCTGTACGCTAATACATTACACTGTGTCACTATGACACAGGCTGCTGATCGGGCAGCACATAGTGTGCCTGAACAGCAGGCACACGGAACAGACAGCCCTGGGGTCCTTTGTAGGTCCCCAGGACTGACTGCAGAGGTATTCCCCGGTGTTTGATCGCATCACTGGAATCCCGGTGATGCGATGAAAGAGGGAAATTCCCTTTGACCATGCCGCGGTCACGGACCGCGGTAATCAAAGGGTTACACAGCTGCGGTCCGAATGTTTGCCGACCCCAGCTGTGTTCCGGAGGCTGCTCTAAGATCAGGAGCTGTTAGTAACAGCTCCTGCTTAGAGGATGAGTGCTCACACGAGCGCTCATCAGCCTGATCTGCAGCGACGCCAAAAGACGTCTCTGTAGATTAAGCACCCGCACCGCCTGACGTCAAAAGACAGTGGGCGGTCGGGAAGGTGTTAAAAGTTAAAAACTATGCTGCCAGGGGTTAAAGTCTATAGTGAAATATAGAAAAGTCTACACACACACACACACACACCGTTTGATTTGTGGCATTAAGTGGTATACATATTTTATTTTTACAATAATGGAGTTACCACCTATCCACTGGAAACAGTGGGAATACAAATTTTGTTGTCTATTTATTATAAAAATAGCACAACAAAAATTTAAGCCACTAATAATTATATAGGAAATGTTGGTGGGAAAAGATATATTAACAACTTTGTAAACCGTGTAACAAATGTGCAAGTTATATAATGCTTTAGTTTTTTTGGGGTAGTGGCAATACACATTAAAGATCTATCAAATCACCACCAAGATAAAGAAGTTATGTATTGTTTCAAAATGATCTTATGTTTATAAACCCTTTTTCATAAGTGGAGGATCATTGAAATGTTTTCTCCTCTTTGACAAGTGCGATGACATCATTCATAATGTCAAAAAGGAAATTCTGGCAAGTCGGCTCATACAGAGTCTTGTTGACCCACGCCTTTTGACCTTTGGAAAACTTCAATATTTGTTCCATAGAGTCGAATGCATCTCCACTTGAATTAGCATATTTTACCATTGCTTTAACCTTATTGACATTCCTGTTATGGTCCAGGGCTGCAAGTTGTGTGCGTGCTACCATAGCGTCCATGAAGAAATGTAATGTCTTTGGACGATATTTAAGGCAAGTGCTATGGTAGATCTCTAATTCACCTGTGTGACATTGGAAGGACAGTTGTTTTAAGTTCTTTAATAGACTGGTATTTTCAACAATTTGTTTTAATTTTTTATAGGCGGCAGAATCTTTTTCTAACCAGTTTGTATTGTTCAGCACGTCTTCCGGGAGAGGTGGATGATGACATGCTTTGCAGTCACCATCACCATCCCATTCATGAACATTGGTGACATGTTGTATAACCGATTTCCATTTTTGGATTAACAAATCAGGATTTTTAGAACATGTGCAAGAGCACCACCAAATATGGTTTCTGATTGCTTCCACCCATTGGGATAAGATTTCACAGTCTTTATGCTTTGCTGCCATTAAAACTTCATTGCCGATTGATTTAGAGAAATGCCATAGATCGAACTGATGTACAATGCCAGGATAATTCTCCTTTAGAATTTCTTGTATAGCAACATTTCTGTCAGTAACAATAATTTTCACATCAGCATTCATAGTTTGCAGTTCACCTATAGCCTTTTGAAATCCTATTTTT
Organism: Rhinoderma darwinii; assembly: GCF_050947455.1. Classification (NCBI taxonomy): domain Eukaryota; kingdom Metazoa; phylum Chordata; class Amphibia; order Anura; family Rhinodermatidae; genus Rhinoderma; species Rhinoderma darwinii. Next base: position 4,815,569 of record NC_134695.1, read on the forward strand.
TCTAGGCCTGCCAATGTCACTTGAGGAGTAACCCGCTCCACTGAAAATGAACACATTTTTTTGCTAGCCACATCCATCAAAGAATATATACAATACTTGGCAGAAGGTCCAGGATTGTCCAATTGTTGATCTCCTGCCAAGCAAAGTGGTTTTTCCTGGACACTTTGTATGACTGCTTTTTGTTCCTCCCTCCAGTGATGATTAATGGCCGGAAACAGGTACATAGACTGGTTTTTATAATAGGTAGATTTGTCTATTGATTTTAAATTGAGCAATTTAAACATATGTTGGGATTTTAGAAAACTTGAACCGCTAAATAGCACGGCTGCAGATAGTAGAACATTTCCCAATGGTTGATATCCATGTCTTGGCTGGCTTTCCCAGAGATAACTGGTATGACCAGACCTGCAACGAACTTCTATTGACAAATATGATCCAATCGTTTCCTTCCTGTATTGTGTAAGTGGTGACATACATTTTGTTTCGGACATACACGGTATCATCATTATCAGTTTTTTGAGACAAGATTCGAAAACAATAAATTTTTCATCTTCAACAAGATTCTCAACTGGGGAATCTAAATCCTGAAAGACATGTTTCACATCATCTTCATCTTCCACATCACTTGGAACTAAGAATGATTCATCCTCATCCTCAGTCAATTCACTATTATAGAACATGGATTCATACGGGTCCTCCATTTCATCATTAGTCTGCATGGCAGATGTTTGCCACAAAATTGGGTTCTTGCAAACTGGAGAGAACGGTTCGTTTGGTATAGGTGATATCCTTTCAATTTTGGGATTTTGGGATACAAAGTAAGTGATATTTTGTGAGTAACTAGAAATTGCAATTTGATCCTCTTCTAATTTGATATTGGGTTCTATTCTCAGTGTACTGGTGTCAAAATCTGGTACCATAAAAGTACTTTTAAAAGGTCTTGAGGATAGAATGTTTGTAGGTATTTTATTTTCTTGCCCTGCATTTGTTTCATATTCTTTTTTAATGTGAATTTCTTGTTTTTTATCTGAAGAAGTTGGTACATCTACATCCACTTCAGAATCCATTAACATTTTAACTTTAACAACACTTTCCAAAACTTCACATGGTTCATTTCCACTATCACTGCTTTCTAGATCTTCTGGGTGGACAATAGAAACGGTTGATTCTGAGTCTGAGTCATTAGTTGGTTTGTTTGGAACCAATAAAGTGCACATAACTTTTCGGTGTTTTCTATATATTTTAGTTTGTGTGTGTGCATTTCTTTTCCTATGCATTGGGTCAGTGGAAATACAGCAACTTCTTCTATTTGTGAAGAAATCGGTGTTGACGCCTTTGTCAACCATTTTAGGTTTATGAATCAGACAAGGTGGTTGAACCAATGGTGTGCTGCTCGATACAAAAAAAAGTTTTCCTGTATTAACAGATGATTGGCTCATACAGCGGCTAGGCAAAACACTTGGATCAGAAGGGGATGTAGCATTTTGTTTCATGAAAATAATATTTTCCTCCAGTTTTCTTTTCTTTGATGGTGGGAGAGAAGCAGGGATTGTAGATTGTGAAGTAAGTGTTTTAACTGGAATATGGACAACAGACATGGAGGGTGGTTTCTGTCCTAAATTAGATGTTGGTGGTGGCGTCTGTGTCACAGATGACACATTTCCAGAAACTGGAAGAACAGTCATGGAGAATGGCTTTGTTTCACGAACGACAGTTAAAGGAATATTGATTGGTGGAGCTGTCAAAGTTTTGTAGGGAGAACTGTCAAACCCAGAGGTAGAGATTACTGGGCTTGATGCTGGGGATAGGGATATTATTGGACAGGAAGATGTGGAAGATGACGTTTTGGTACTTGAAGATGTAGCTGCTGGCCTGAGCTGGATATCCAAAGGCAAGACGGAATTTGTGAGAACAGAAGAGGGAGGTTTTTTCTGCAATATGACAGGGGCTGAGGTACTTTGCAACAAGTTAGCAGCAGATTTCAGTGGTTTCAGTTGACTACCACACGACGGTGCAGTAAATTGTGAAATTGCAGATGTACTCTGTTGAAGGCAAAATGATGACGACACCGGTACTCTCAACATGGACGAGGTAGAAGTTCTCGATACAGATGACTGCTGACCTACACCAGATGAGGCAGAATGTATTTTTGTGGCCTCACACACAGTGGTTGCAGTTGGTTGAACAGTTACTGATGATGATGATCCGTCACTGACAAGGGAGTTAGACTTTTGACTAATTCCACATGCTTGAAAAATAACACGTTGAGGAACAACAGGAACTAATGTCATTTGCTGAATCGTGGATTGTGAGGATGCATCTGGATGAACAGCTGAAAACTCAACCTGATATGTACGTACTGTACCAGAACATGATGGTTTCTGGCCTTCAGCAGGTGGAGCAGAAGGGATGTGTTGCTCACTAGAAGTGCCTGATGGTCCTGACTGAAAATATGACACTGATGGAATATTTGTAGATACTAAAGACACTGACGGAAAATATTTTGATTCAACTGCTGTTGGGGTTATTGTATTAAAAATAGTTGGAATTGCATTTTTGTTTAAAATCCTTCGATAACCATCATAGCGGTAACTGTCATTTGTGAAGTGTAAGGAACACATTCTATATATGTCATATAATTTTCCTAGATATACTTTCTGAACCATTTCGTCAATGTCTGTGCCATATTGCCCTGTCTGTTGCAGCCAAAGCTTGATTCTTTCAGGTTCTTTTGGAAAACAATGTCGAATTATAGTAGGATCAAGGTTCTTCTTGCGACCACAACCACGCACAACACAGGATGGCATGATGAGTTGCCTAAATAAAATAAAAAAAATATTTGTATTTCATACACCTGGTGGTCTAAGGAAGTGGAGGGGTTAATGTCACAAACTCTGCACAGGTCATAGTGCATGCAAACACAACCTTAAGACCCCAGTAAGGGGCAGGCAAAAATGTACACAATACTGTTATTTACAAATTGCCACTGAGGCAAACAATGCACTTTTCCCACACTACAATACTTAGTTTTTTTTGTGTAATGTTGAGTGTATAGTTATAAAATGTAAGTTTTATTATTATACCATTAAAAAGCCAAAATGAATGAACAAAAGGAACCTTGAGGGCAGCATAATTTAGTGACAGGCTGGCGGATTTCAGTGGTCTGTCACTCATTTGCTTAAATGAAGCAATTTATGAGAACTTACCTGCAGAGCCTGGGCAGTGCCATCAGAGATAAGTCTGGCATATTCATGAGCTGTCGCTAGCTCCAATAATTGACGGATGTCTCCGTATGCAAAGTTATAGTGAGTCATCATCTGTCAATTAGCAGGAAGTGGGCAGATAAGTTGATGAACTTAGATGTGTTCGATATTATGGTGATCCTGTGTGTTAGAGACACACAGGACCTGCTCTGTCAAACCGTCAGTTCACTTACTGATGGAATCGGCTGATAGCGAACGATACAGCTTCTATGTGTCCCCTATACATAGAAGCTGTATCGGAAAAACTAAAAGAAAAGATTTATATGCAAGTCAATTCACAAAATGTTTAAAATCACAAAAAACATTGATTCAATTAAAAAAATACAAATAATCTTTTAAAAAAAGGTTGTGAGAGGTACATACCTTATGGAAATAAAAGGGTTAGAAATAGGAGAAAACCAATGTGGCTAAATAACGATGTAAAGTGGGCAATCAGTAACCAAATTAAAAGGGGTTGTCCAGACAGGGAGCGGCTTCTCATACTGATTGCCGGGAATTCGACACCTGGACCCCGCACCGATCAGCTGTTCCAGTGCCCGGAGGCAGCTGAAAGTTATGCAGTGGTCGGTACCGGAAGCAGATGGCTCCAGTCACTGTATAATGGCTGTGCTGGGTTACTGTAGCTCTGCTCCTAATCACTTGACTAGGAGCACAGCTACAGTACTGGAGCACAGTCGCTATACAGAGACTGGAGCCATCTGCTTCCGGCACCGACCACTGCATAACTTCCGATACCCAGCCCTAGTGGTTAACACTGCAAACTCAGATGGTGTCACCATTACTAGTGGGGTACCACAGGGGCCAGTATAATGAACTATTCTCTTTAATATATTTATTAACCCCTTAATGACCGCCCCATAAATGTTTTCACGGTGGCCAATAAAGGCTATGTAAACCTTTTTGAAGGCATTTTTTTTAAAATAAATCAATGTATCTTGCTGTCACAGCCAAATCAGTCAGGTCAGCAGGACTTCGGTGAGCACTGGTACTGCTATTATCGATTACATCTATGTTCATGAACCAACGCTTACCGAAGCAGTTCGTCCCGCTGACTTGACGGATTCGGCTGTGACAGCAAGACACTGCTTCTTTGTATCCATGATACATAGAAGCTGTATCTCAAAATGTAAACATTGATTTATAGAGAAAAACAAAAACTTTACAGGTTTACATAGTCTTTAACCCCTTAGTGACCAGCCTATTTTAGGCCCTAATGACCAAGCAATTTTATTTTATTTTTTTCGTTTTTCTATAGTCACATTAAAAGAGAAAAAACTTTTTTATTTTTCCGTCGACATACCTGTATGAGTACTTGTTTTTTGCAGGATTAATTGTACTTTTTAATGGCATTATTTTGGGGTACATATTTTTTGATTAACTTTTTTTGGGGGAATAGAAAAACACCCTGAAATTCCACCATTGTTCTATGCGTTTTAAATTGACGCCGTTCACTGTGCGGCGTAAATAACACGTTATCTTTATTCTATGGGTCGGTACAATTACAACGATATCACATATGTATAGGATTTTTATGATCCAGCGCTGAGTCGTACTTTGATTTAAAAAGGAAGAAGTGTTCCCACCTTTATTGGGGAAATAAGGTTAAAAATGACGGGAGACGCAGTCCCAAGATGTATGGTAGTTCTGGGTGATTACCCTGGCCTACGCGTTTCGAGCATGTGCCGTGCTCTTAATCATGGCAAAGAAATGTGAGAGCCCTTCCTGCTCTGCCTGCTTGATATATGTAGGTGGTGATTAAAGAAAATTTGAGTGATTGGATAACACTAAATGCTGACCATCATTGCAGGTGGGGTAAACCTGCAATTGGAAACGGCATTAGTATGCGTAACCAAGAGAATATTGAATAGATACATTGTCGGGCATGTCCATTCCCTAAAGAAGACAAAATATCTGATAAGATATGTGCCCAGGATATAAATTATTGTGTACGGTATCTTGGTTAATATAATTCTAAAGACAGGCAAAGCAGTGTGAGCCTCACCATAGGTTAAAAATACATCACAAACGTTAAACTAGGAAACATAAAATCGAAAACAAACAATGGATTGCAAAAAGTTAAACTGACTTGGTTGTGATTGTTGCATGTTGAACCAAGCATAATTAATACTTTATGTATATAACATTAGCGTACGAACAAATCAAATGTTGGACTAAAAAACATGTTCAGGGAAGAAAAATAAAAATAAAAATTATTCCCAACATAAAAAGTTATATGTATACATATATATGAGCAGAGGATCCTTATGTTGCCTAAATATATATAGGAATTTAGTACTTTATATACTTCAAGAGTGCTTAAGTTTGGCACAAAAAACCCTGCAGATCGAATTTATGCTACGTGTACTTAATGAGAGAGTGGTCAATCAGGTCTGAATGGTGGTGTATGTGTTTCTGCGATTTATTATTTGAATTTGCAATACTTTTGCATTTGATTTGTAGTATGTTGGTTAAAGAAACACATCATACAATTCAGTTGGTCGGTAAGGCCTGTTGTGTGTCGTAGGCATTTGCTCTAGGCATGTTTTTTATTATATTATTTAAATAAAAATATATATTTTTTCAGACATGTGTCTTTACTGGAATTCATTTCTCCCATTCGATCCACCGTTGACGGAACACAGGGAACGAACACAACCAACAGCGAGGCGGCACCACGAAAAGGACACCCCAAATATCTGCACCTCCAAGAGAGGAAAAGGGAAACACACATGTCGCATCGGAAGGTAAATGTAAAATGCTTGCGCTGTCTAAATATATATCAGACGTTGGCCATTGAGAAAATATAAAATAGATGAAATATGAGGTTAATATGTGTCTAAAGCCATTCGAGATTGAAACTAGAAACTGCAAACTCGGAATATATAGTGCCACAGCAGGTGCTAGTAGTCCTGATGTTTCGGGACTATAATTGTAGATTATGTACCCTCAGCTTGTATATCACTATAAGCCAGCAATATTCTCCTTAATTCAGGAAAATATAACATACGTACAGAGTGTTAAAAGAAATGCCCCACGTTCTTTTTGGTGCTGTCCATGATGTATAGTGCTGAATGTGTCACAACTCATGAAAATCAGTATTGTTTGTGAGAAAGATTCTAAAGTTATTAGTGGCGAACCGTTCATAAAATTACAGACTCGAAATATATGGTACCATAGCAGATACTAGTAGTCCCACAAGATGTTTCGGGACTGTAATTGTAGATTATGTACCCTCAGCTTGTATATCACTATAAACCGGCGATATTCTCCTTGGTTCAGGAAAATATAGAATACGCGCAGAGTGTTGAATGAAATGCCCCATGTTCTTTTTGGTGCTGTCCATAATGTATTGTGCTGAATGTGTCACAACTCATGAAAATTAGTGTTGTATGTGAGGAAAATTTTGAAGTTTATTAGTGGTGGCCCGTTCATACTCGGTAGGAACGATGTTAACTATATAGGCTAAAAGACTGATCATTCACTAATGTGTTCAATAATGAAACATAAGCTCCTTTTTAAGGTTGAGACCAAGCGGAACACGTGTTTCTAGGTTATATATCCAGAAGGCCTCTCTCGTCAAGAGAAGGTGTCTGATATTACCCCCTCTGGTAGTTCCCCTGACTTTCTCTATTGCATAAGAGCAGAACGAGTTTATACTTCGATTGTGACAAGAAATGAAATGTCGGGCTACGTTGAACTCAGATGCTCCAAAACTCGAAGTTTAAACTTTCTTATTGTACATCCCACATACTTTAAGTTGCAACTTGTACATTCAACAACGTAAACTACATTGTTGCTGTTGCAATTGATATACGATTTAATTGGGAAGTTGATGTTTCCTGTGGAGTTTGTGAATTGTTTTGTGATTTTTGAAAAATTGCATGCTTTGCATGGTTGTGTTCCGCACTTAAAGTAACCTTTATGGGTTAACCATGTGGGTTTGGGGAAATTTGTTGTTAAAAGTGAAGGGGCCAGCATATTCCCGAGAGTGGGAGCTCTCCGTGACACGACTCTACATCCATTTCCCAACACTTCTTCTAGCTTTGTATCCTCATATAACAATGGAATATATTTAAGGACCATGTTCTTAATCTGATTAAATTGGTTACTATAATGGAGTACCAACGTGGGTATATTAGGATCAACTTTATTGGACCTGATGGTGTCTATATTATGTTCGACAGACAGGAGAGAATCTCTGTCTTTGGTGTTAACTATAGTTTTGACTCTCTCAAGTGTCCAATTTCTGTACCCCCGTGCCATTAACCTGCGACATATGTTGGCCTCTTCTCTGGTATAACGTGTCTCTGTACTGCAATTCCGCTTAGCTCTTGTCAATTCGCCCACTGGTATTGCCGAGATCGTGTGCTTTGGGTGGCAGCTAGTGGCGTGCAATAAGGTGTTGCCTGATATAGGTTTGTAATAAATTTCAGTACAAATCTTAGATCCAATCTCAGAACTGAGCCTGATATCCAAAAAGTCAATGGTCGTGTCATTTGAATTATGAGTAAATCTGAGATTTAAATTGTTATCATTGATGTAAGCCAGAAAGTCTGGTATGGCAGAAACATCGCCCTCCCATATGAATAGGAGGTCGTCGATGTATCTGCCATACCAGTGAATTTTTCTATTTTTCCATCAATGCAGCGATTTTTTTGGGCTTCTTTTTTGCGGGATGAGACGTAGTTTTGATTGGTACTGTTTTGGGGTACATAGGACTTATGAACTTTTATTCTGACTTTTTTGGGGGGCAATGGAAAATAAAAAGCAACTTCGCCATTTTTTTTTTGCATTTTTCTTTTACGGTGTTCACCTTGCAGTTTAAATTACATATTAACTTAATATCATTACGGTCGTGGCGATACCATATATGTGTACTTTTATTTTTTACACTTTTACTAAATAAAACCACTTTTTTATGGGAAAAAAATTGATTTATTTTTTTTACTGTAATTTTTATTAATAATTTTTATTTCACATTACTTACTTATTTTAAAAGTGCCACTAGGGGACTTTACTATGCAATCTTTAGATCGCTGCTATAATGCTTTGGTATACTTTGTATACCAAAACATTATTGCCTGTCAGTGTAAAACGGACAGGCAATCTATTAGGACGTGCCTCCGGAACATCCTAATAGGCATATGCCCAGGGCAGACCTGGGGGCTTTTATCAGGCCCCCGGCTGCCATGTCACCTTGTCGGAAGCCACCGATCGCATTTGCGGGCTGCCGATGGGTGAGAGAGGGAGCTCCCTCCCTCTGTAAACAAGTTAAATGTCAGGGTCGCTATTGACCATGGCATTTAACGAGTTAAACAGCCGAGATCAAAGTAAACTTCGATCCCGGTCGTTGGAGCAGGAGTCAGGCTGTCATCAAACAGCGGAGCCCCGGCTCCAGCCTGCACGGGACACCCGTGCAGGGCTTAGACTGGGCTGCCGTGAAAAGGCGACGGCCTAGCCTAAGGCCCCTTAGTGACCGCCGTGAAAAGGCGTATTGGTGGTCACTAAGGGGTTAAGGGTACTTATGCCAAAGCACTGCCTTTTCACGGCGGCACTTTAGCATAAGATAGCACCTTTGGGAGGCGGTTAAACTATGTGTACTCAGCTACTGTTCTCTCTCCCTCCGATTATATTCTGTGAGAGAAATAGTAAAAATTAGGTCCATATCTTTGCCTCCCCATCAAGCAAAATAATGCACGCATGCACTGACTGTGAATTGCCAGTGCTGCCTGTGGCAGCTATGGCAAATAGTAACAGTCAGGGACCAATCTCAGTGGTCCCTGATGACGTGATCACTGGGATAGACCTATCACAGTGATCTATGTCAATAAATGTAAAAAACAAACACAGCACAGGACATGCGCTGTCCCTTTCTCTCCCGTCACTGTAGTTGATATGTGATAAGAGAAACACTACATCCAAATCCTGTGCTGCCTAGTCTGTGCCCCCTGATCACCCCCCTGTGTGAGCACACAAGTGATCCGTACACAAGTTCACAATTTCACAATTTCCAAACATGAATTATGTAAACAGCGTAGATTGCGAAACGACGCTATTTCTGTAACTACCATTCAGTTCTATGGAACTTACGAAAACAGAATATAGCTCAGCGAGCTACACTTTTTCCGTAATTCATGGTTGGAAATCACAAGATTCAGCCACAACACAGGTAGAATGGGATTTTACCTGTTAGTGACTGCCAATACGCATTTTCACGGCGGCCACTAATGGGCCACTAATGGGCTTTATTCTGATGCATACGCATTTTCACGGCGCTGCATCAGAATAAACAGATATCAATCATACCCCTTGAGGAAGCGGATATCGCAAAACGCGCGTCGGGGTTCTATACACAGGAACCCAGTCTACCAGGACTTTTACTATGGGTAATGCTATCTGAGTTATCTAAGTTAGGAATTTTGTACTTTGGCCAATACTCTTTAGACATTTCTGTCCTTAACATTAAGGCCTCATGCACACGACCGTAGCCGTGTGCACGGCCATGATTTTCGGGTCGGCCGTCATTGTTTTCAATGAGCCCGGACCGCAGAAGATGTCCGTAATAGGACATGCCCGTTCTTTCTGCGGTGCGGGTTCCCGGGCCATGCACGGACCGTAAAAATTACGGTCATGTGCATGGCCCCATAGAAAAAAATGGGGCCGCAATTCTCCCGTGGATTTTCGGGGGAATTGCGGCCGCAAAAACACATTCGTGTGCATGGGGCCTAACAGTCCATATTCTAAACAACTAATGCTATTCATGATAGCGCACTGCCCTATTCATATGTCCTTAATACAAGTACTTTAAATACATCATACACCTGGTTTTCCTATTCACCTGTGTATATATCATATAGAGTCTCTCCACTCATGTACCTTTTTAACATGTACGTTTTTATATGTAATAAAAAAAAATATTTCTTTCATATATACTTGGCTCTACACTCTGTTTCTTGTGTGCATTTGTAATTATTATAGAGTTGCCTCTTCATTATACAAGGGAGATTGTTCCATAGGGACATTACCTAGCCCATTACTATTTCTTGCATTAGGAGATATTAAGTATATCAGAATAAATAGAGCATAAAGCCATTAAATCTCCCTGCTCTCAGCTACCAGAGGTAGCTGAGGGCATCCCTGCTTGAACGGGTGAGATTGATATCAGTATCGATCTCACCCGTTTAACCCCTCAGATGCGGCGCTCAACAGCGAGCGCCCCATCGGAGTTGCTTAGGAGAGAGGGAGGGAGCTCCGTCTCTCTCCCTCCGATACCCAGCGATGTTATCGCCGAGTGTCTGTATCTCCGATGGCAGCCGGGGGCCTAATAAAAGGCCCCCAGTTCTGCCTTTAGTAAATGCCTGCGAGGCCAGGACAGGCAGTAACGGACAGGCAGTAATATACTGCAATACAAAAGTATTGCAGTGTATTATAAAAGCGATCGGAGGATTGCATATTAAAGTCCCCTAGTAGGACTAGTAAAAAAGTTAAAAAAAAAGTTTAATAAAGTTAATAAAAAAAAAAAATGTGAAAAGAAATAAAAAATTCAATTTTTCCCCCCACAAAATGCTTTATTATTAAAAAAACTAAATTGTAATGATGGGGGTAAGGAAACAGACAAGTGAGCCCTAATCTACCCGCCACTCAGTCCCTGCCTACTTGCAACGACCCGCCCTAGGCGACGGGGTAAAACTGGGCGATGGTCCCTACGCTCAATAAGTGCACGACAGACAAACAGGCAAGGGTACACAGAAGCTAAGGGAAATGGGGCAGTTGCCCACGGCAACACCGCGAGCAACAAGAGTGGTGAATGAGCCGAGTCAAACCAGGAGTGTACGAGGTACCAAACGCAGAGCAGGAGAGTAGTGAACAAGCCGAGTCAAACCAGGAGTGTACGAGGTACCAAACGCAGAGCAGGAGAGTAGTCAGTAAGCCAGGGTCTATATGAAGCAGGGTCAAATAGTTCAAGAAGCTGCAGCAGGGCCAGGAAACCAAACGAGAAGAATCACAAGCAAGGAGGAACAGGAAAGGCAGGTATAAATAAACAGAGGGCGGGAGCTAGCTCCGTTTGGCCAGGCTGTGATAGGCTCTCCCACTCCTAAGCCTGCCATCCTGAGTGGTGGAAGATGGAGTCAGTCTCACAGACATAGAAGCAGGTGCAGACTGATTACCTATGGGCGTTTACACAGAAGCTGTGCCTGGCAGATCCTTTACAGAAATAAAGTAGAAATGTTACACATATTTGGTATCGCCGTGTCCGTAACGACCCCATTAAGCGTTTACAATATTTAACCTGCACGGTGAACACCGTAAAAAATAAATAAAAAAAAAACTATGGAAAAACTGCCGTTTTCTGTGAATCCTAAAAAGTGATCAAAAAGTCTCATCTACTCCAAAATGGTACCAATAAGAACTACAAGTCATCCCGCAAAAAAAAAAAACTTTTGTACAACTGCATCGGCAGAAAAATAAAAAAAGTTAATGGCTCTTCAAATATGGAGACACAAAAACAATTTTGAAATAAAAAGTGTTTTTTCTGTGTAAAAGTAGTAAAACATACAAAATCTATACAAATGTGGTATCGTTGCAATCGTAACAACCCGCTAAACAAAGTTATTGTGTTATTTATACCACGCAGTAAACGGGGCAGATTTAGGACGAAAAAAAGAGTGGCAAAATTTCAGGTTTTTTTCTATCCCCCCCCAAAAAAAGTTAATCAATAAATTATATGTAGGAGGGCAGAGCCTGACAGACATGAGATCCTTAGGCTGGGTTCACACGACCATTTTACGTCCGTAATGGACTGAACGTATTTCGGCCGGAAGTCCCGGACCGAACACACTGCAGGGAGCCGGGCTCCTAGCATCATAGTTATGTACGTACGTAGAGTCCCTGCCTCTCCGTGGAACTACTGTCCCGTACTGAAAACATGATTACAGTACGGGACAGTTGTCCGGCAGCGAGGCAGGGACTCCTAGCGTCGTACATAACTATGATGCTAGGAGCCCTGCTCCCTGCAGTGTGTTCGGTCTGGGACTTCCGGCCGAAATACGTTCCGTCCATTACGGACATAACATGGTCGTGTGAACCCAGCCTTAGTCTCCCGCTGTCGAGCACCAGAAACCCTGACCATACCGGCCGTTATTGATTATGGGGAAGTTGACTGGCAAGGAGAAGAATCGGGAATGGACTCCAGCTCCTAAGGCTTTTCGAAATCAGCATGAAGTGGATCAGTTTTTTCAGAAGAACTTGCCGGATTCTCCGACACGAGCTCCCAAGATGGCGCCGGAATCACAAGATGCTGCCCAGCACTCTGAGGACTCGGATGCTGAAAGTGGTTCAGATGCACAGGCAAGTGACTATTTACTCCCTATCTCGAGGAGATATCTGAAGAGGGCATTGACCACAGCTCTGGTACCTATAGCCAGTGAATTGGCAGATATTAAATCTGACCTGCGACATGTTGGGGGGGGTCGGGTTTTATTCAACACTGCGTTGAAAGACAAGGTTCTCACACAACAGGCACACATTAACCCCTTCAGGACCCAGCCTGTTTTGGCATGTGGTCTTTATGTGGTAATAACTTTGGAACGCTTTTACCTATCCAAGCGATTCTGAGACTGTTTTCTCGTGACATGTTGTACTTTAGGTTGACATGACATGTTGACATGTTTTGAGAAAATTTGCAAAAATTCTCATTTTTCTAAATTTAAACGTATCTACTTGTAAATCAGATAGTAATACCACACAAAATAGTTACTAATTAACATTCCCCATATGTCTACTTTATGTTTGCATCGTTTTTTGAACGTACTTTTATTTTTCCAGGACGTTACAAGGCTTAGAACTTTAGCAGCAATTTTAGAGAAAATTTCAAAAGGCCATTTTCTCAGGGACCAGTTCAGTTCTGAAGTGGCTTTGAGGGCTTTATATATATTAGAAAATCCACATAAATCACCCCATTTTGAAGACTGCACCCCTCAAGGTATTCGAATCAGCATTCACAAAGTGTTTTAACCCTTTAGGCGTTTCACAGGAATTAAAGCAATGTAGAGGTGAAATTTACAACTTTTATTTTTTTTGCCGAAATTAATTTAGAATAAATTATTTTTTGGAACAGAAGGTTTTACCAGAGAAATGCAACTCAATATTTTATTGCCCAGATTCTGCAGTTTTTAGAAATATCCCACATGTGGTCCTAGTGCGCTAATGGACTGAAGCACCGGCCTCAGAAGAAAAGAAGAACCTAGTGGATTTTGGCCCTCGTTTTTTTAGAATATATTTTAGGCATCTTGTCAGGTTGGAAGAGGTCTTGTGGTGCCAAAACAGTGGAAACACCCCAAAATTTACCCCATTTTGGAAACTACACCTCTCAAGGAATTTATCTAAGGGTATAGTTAGCACTTTGACCACACAGGTTTTTCGCTAAATATATTGGGATTAGTCTGTAAAAATTAAAATCTACTTTTTCTCTGAAAAAACATAGAAATTTTTAATATTTACAAGGAATAAAGGAGAAAAAGCACCCCAACATTTGTAAAGCAATTTCTCCCAATTACGGCAATACCCCATATGTGGTAATAAACTGCTGATTGGACCCACAGCAGGGCCCAGAAGGGAAGGTGCGCCATTTGGATTTTGGAGCACAGATTTTGCTGGAATGGTTTTCGGTGCCATGTCGCGTTTGCAACGCCCAGGAGGGACCAAAACAGTGGAAACACCCCAAAAGTGACCCCATTTTGGAAACTAGACCTTTCAAGGAATGTAGGGGTTTAGTTAGCATTTTGACCACACATGGTTTTTTGCAGAATTTGGTGAAATTAGACAGTGAAAATGAAAATCTACTTTTATTCTGAAAAAACATAGAAATTTTTAATTTTTACAAGGAATAAAGGGAAAAAAGAACCACAACATTTGTAAAGTATTTTCTCCTTATTATTACCACATATGGGGTATTGCCGTAAATGGCTGATTGGACCCATGGCAGAGCTCAGAAAAGAAGGAGCGCTATTTGGATTTTGGAGCACGGATTTTGCTGGATTGTTTTTTGGTGCCATGTCACGTTTGCAATGCCCTGGCGGGACCAAGACAGTGGAAACCCCCCAAAAGTGACCCCATTTTGGAAACACACCTCAAGGAATTATTCCAGGGGTACAGTGAGCATTTAGACACCACAGGTGTTTTGCAGAATTTATTAGAATTAGGCCGCGAAAATGAATATAACCATTTTTTCCACAAAAATGTTGAATTTTCTCATTTTCACAAGGGATAAAAGAGTAAAAAAAACAACCAATTTCTGTAAAGCAATTTTTGCGGAGTACTGAAATGTGACCACATGTTTTTTTTCATTAGAAATGAATTAACCCTTTCAGGACTGATCCATTTTTTGCTTTCTTATTTTCGTTTTTCACTCTCCGCCTTCTAAGAGCCATAACGTTTTTCTTTTTCCGTCAGTAGAGTGTTGTGAGGGCTTATTTCTTGCAGGAGGAGTTATAGTTACTATTGATACCATTTAAAGTACCATTAAATGTACTGGGAAAATTATTTGCGGGCTGAAATTGAAAAAAGATTTGATTCCATTTTTTGGGGATTTCGTTATTACAGCTTTCGCCGTGTGGTAAAAACAAAAACTTTACTTTATTCTGCGGCTCAATACAATTACGGTGATAGCAAATTTATATAGTTTTTTTTATATTATACTACTTTTACAAAGAAAAATGTAATTGTTAAAATAAAAATTGTTTTGTTTCACCACATTCTGAGATCCGTAACTTTTTATTTTTCTGTTGATTTTGCGGTGGGAGGTCTTATTTTTTGCGGGACGAGCTGTAGTTTATATTGGTACCATTTTTTGGTACTTAAAAAGTGATCAAAAAGTTGTATTACATTATTTTTTTTTAGAGCTAAGGTGACAAAAAAAAAAAACTGCGATTTTGGCGGTTTAAATTCTTTACGTTTTTTACGGGGAGCATCGTGCGAGCTAAATAATGGTATATTGCAATAGTACGGCCTTTTACGGACGTAGCGATACAAATTTTTTGTTCATTTTTTTACATTACTTTAGAAGAAATATGGGAAAAGGTTTTGTTTTTTTTAACTTTACATTTTTTTTTTCTTCTTACTACTAAAAACTTTAATTCTTCAACACATTTTATTTGTCCCCTTAGGGGACTTGAACCAGCGATCATTGGATTGCTGGTACAATATACTGCAATACTAATGTATTGCAGTATATTGTTATTTTTACAGGCTTCTGTAACAGCGCGATCGCTGTTCCTGTCAGTTAATCCCGGGTGTCAGCTGTAATACACAGCTGGCACCCGCAGCGTATGGAGCGGGCTCAGCACGTGAGCCCGCTCCATACATCAACCCCCGCACCATGATGTGCTATTAAGTCATAGTGCGCAAAGCGGTTAATGCACAGCGGATGGTTCAAAGTGAATATTGCAATTTTCCACTGATATGCCATTTTAGTGCATAATATGTTGTGCCCAGTTTGTGCCACTGAAGACAAATACCTCATAAAATGTTAGGCGGATTCTCCCGGGTATGGCGATGCCATATATGTGGGCGCAAACTGCTCTTTGGGTACGCTGCAGGGGTCAGAATGGAGAGAGTGCCATTTTGCTTTTGGAGCGCAGATTTTTCTTGGTAATAGTTCTATATGGGGTTTTACTGGTGTTTAAGTTTATAATGTGGGGGCATATGTAAGCTGTGCGGAGAACATCAGGGCATTATAAAAGAGGGTATAATAATGGGGCAAATAAATAATAATTCATAGATATGTGGCCGGTGCCGCACTGATAAATGGTGGCCAATCTTATCCGATTTTGGCATCGTCATATTCTAAGAGCCAGAACTTTTTTATGTTTTCACCACCTGAGCGGTCTGAGGGCTTATTTGTTGCGGGACAATCTGTAGGTTTTCATTGGCACCATTTTGGGGTACATGCAATTTTTTTGATCACTTTTTATTCAATTTTTTTTGCAAGCCGTATGACCAAAAACAAGCAATTCTGACCAAGTTTTTTCGTTTATTTTCTTGCGGCGTTCACAGTGTGCTATAAATGACAATTTTACTTTATTCTGCGGGTGTGCACGATTATGGCGATACCATATGTATATAAGTTTCTTTATGTTTTGCAGAGTTTGCACAATAAAATCACTTTTTTATAAAATAATGTATTTTCTGTGTCACCATATTCTGAGAGCCATAACATTTTTATTTTTTAGTCAAAAAAGCTGTGTAAGGGATTGTTTTTTGCGGGACGGGTTGTAGTTTTTATCGGTACTATTTTCGGGTAGATGCGACTTTTTTGATCGCTTTTTATTCTCTATTTTGGGAGGGGTGTTAATAAAAAACGACACCAGAATCGCAATTTTTTGATCGTTTTTTTGGGGTGTTCATCGTGCGGGAAAAATAGTTACATAGTTAGTACAGTTGAAAAAAAGACATGTCCATCATGTTCAACCAAGGTCCATCAAAAATAACATTATAGATTTATAGTGGTGGTCGTTACGAACGTGGTGATACCAGATGTGTACTTTTTTTTATTTATTTTTTAACGTGTTCATTTTTTCCTATAATGAAAGTCTTATTATAGGAAAAAATGCATTTTTACACTTTTTTGAAAACATTTTTATTACCTTTTTTTTTTACTTGTCCCACTAGGGGACATTTAGACTTGCAGCTTGAGTACATTACACTACCTACGTAGTGTAATGCATTCCAACTGTCATTGTGACGTGACAGTCACACTGACAGGAAGCCTAGGAGGACCGGCCGGCGGCTGCTCCTCCGAGGCTTCCGTACATGGCAACCCGGAGGCCATTGTCTGGCCTCCGATTGCCACAACAAGCATCGGCAGCCCCCACAATCACTTTGTGGGGGCTGCCGATGTGCTTCAAACCCCTTAAATGCGGCGATCGCAATCGGTCGCCGCATTTATGGGGTTAATTGCCGAAATCAGCAGCGATGGTCCGCTGACCGGCAAGACTGGAGTGTCAGCTGTCGGGGACAGCTGACCTCCCGGTTCCCGGACACTGTCCGTTAAGACAGTGTGCGCCGGGAACCGCTCCGCAACTGTACGTCCTGGTGCGGGAAGCAAACCCTCTCCAGGACGTACTGTTGCAGCGTAGCGCGGGAAGAGGTTAATCAGACTTTGTTACTCCTGGAGGATCAGGAGAACAGGAGCAGAAGAAATAACTTAAAGGATCAGAGGTCTGCCTCAATCCTATTTACCGGATGGTTTGCAAACGACTGTCTCTCATTTATTTGAACTTATCTTAGGTCGGGATAGAGTAGTCACCATTGTCATAGAAAGAGTGCATAGAGCTTTGAAACCTAAGCCGGCACAGTCTGACCCACCCAGGGAAGTCATATGCAAACTCTTGAGTTATGTGGATACTTCGCTTATCCTTTCCACTGCGAGAGACAGGGGAGAACTTTCCTTTGAGTGTTCGGCAATTCAGATGTTTCAGGATCTTGCCCCTTCAACCCTACAGAAACGCAGAGTTTTCAAACCACTCACTGATAAACTTAGAGACTCCAAAATCCCATAATGCTGGCTGTATCCTTTCGGACTGGCCATTACTCATGGGGGCAAGAAGCTGATGATCAGACAACCAGAGGATCTTCGCTATGTATGGGGTGAACTTCATATCGCTTCTATGGAAATTCCTTTCTGGATGCCGCTGGATGAATCGGATGATCTACCCAACTTACCACCTCCTGATGCCTGGTCCACGGTCGGTCGCTAAGATGAAGTCACCAATATCCAAGAAACATCTCTCTAGATCTTCCACCACTTAGGACTCTTTCTATACATATCTACATCCATATCCTTTTTTCTTATAATCTCTTGTTATATTGGAGATCGGTTTAAAAAAAAAAAAGGAACGTTGGCTGGTAACAAATGCTGTTCTATGCTTACATGTTTTCTGGTAGCTCCTACGATCAGGGCTACCATTTTCTCTGCTCTTCCATTCTCCTTTCTTCTCCCCTCGCCCTCCCTCTCATTGTCTTCCTTCCCTACAGGTTTGCGTTTCTACATAGGAGTCTCTCCTCTACAGTGAGTTTTCTCTATGCTGTCCAATTATGCAATTTTCCTATACAGTCTACAGTTTTGTTATAGTTTCTGTTTGCATTTCCACTCGGTGGTACTCATATTATATGTTCTTCCAAGGTATTCACGCTATCTTAAATATGGCTGAGGTAACTCTAAACATTTGTACATTTAATGTAAAGGGATGCAACTCTCCGCCTAAACGTAGTCGCATCTTCTCCCTATTGTCTAGAACGAAGTCCGAAATTGTATTATCACAAGAAACTCACTTTCGTTCTGGTCATATTCCGAATTTACAACATAGTCTTTATAATAAATGGAATCATGCTGCCAGTCCCTCCTCGGCATCTAGGGGTGTAAGTATTGGCTTTCATAGGCACTCTCAATTCCTGTTTGAGGATCTGATAGCGGACTCAGAAGGGAGCTATTTACTGTTGAAGGGTAGATTTGCTGCACAATTAGTTTCAATTTGTAATTGAAGGACGTATTTCGGCCGCAAGTACCGGACCGAACACAGTGCAGGGAGCCGGGCTCCTAGCATCATAGTTATGTACGATGCTAGGAGTCCCTGCCTCGCTGCCGGACAACTGTCTCGTACTGAAAACATGATTACAGTACGGGACACTTAACTATGGTGCTAGGAGCCCGGCTCCCTGCACTGTGTTCGGTCCGGTACTTGCGGCCGAAATACGTCCATCAATTACGGACGTAATGACCTCGTGGAACATACCCTTATGCTCCAAATGTTAACACAACACAATGGCTCATTGAAATTCTACAGAAAATTGCAGCATTCACCTTCTCTGCGGCTCATCGTTCTTACCAGAAATTTGATTTATTTACTCTTGACTCTTGTCTCTCACAGATCCTCAGCTCCTCGATAGGTAGCATAACGATTTCCGATCAGGCGCCTGTTTATCTTAAGGTTAAGCTTATTGGCCACTCGGCGAGAGAGTGAACTTGGAGATTAAATGAAACCCATTTGGACAACCACACGACGTTGGTGGCTCGAGGGGAAGATGAAGTCCTATTTTACTACAAATTTGTCTGGAGACACTACTCAAGCTTCTAGATGGGAGGCACATAAGGCTTATATGAGAGGAATATTTATAGCCCTGGGAGCATTCTGGAAAAAACAGCGGGCCAAACGGATAAGTGAACTTTTGTCTCAGCTAAAATTGAAAAGTTGCATAAGAGATCGCTTGCGGTTTTAGAACAGGATACACGGACTAATCTCCATAATTCTCTTAAAGATGTCTTAAATATTAAATCTGCCCAGGCCTACCTTCGTATGCAGCATAAATATTATTCTCATGGCGATAAAGGGGGGAAAGTTATGTCCGCATTAGTTAAAAAAGCCAAAGAGAAAACCCATATTAAACAAATACTAACAGAGCAGGGCTCTTTGTCTTCTGACCCATCAATCATAGATGATACTTTCTCCTCATTCTACAGTTCACTGTATCATTTACAAGAGTGTTCCCACAACTAATCTCGCCTTTACTGACCCCGTCCCTTCTATAGATAGAAATCGCCAAGTCATCTCCAGTTTCCTAGAAACGTTATCCTTTCCTACCTTAACTGAAGATGTGACGTCACTTGTGGCCCCAGTCACTTCGGCTGAAATTAAACAAGTCCTGCTGACCATCCAGAATGGCAAATGTCCTGGTTCTGATGGCTTTCCGATTTTCCACTACAAGAAATTGGCAAATAGAATGGCCCTGGTCCTACCCAAATTGATTGATTCGGAGCAGTCTGGCTTTGTGTGAGGCAGGGAGGGTAGAGACAACTCTAAAACATGCCATAAACCATGCTAAAACTTTTAACAGGCCCCTTATGTTGCTAGGTACGGATGCTGAGAAGGCCATTGATAGGGTAAACTGGCAATATATGTACCTCACATTAAATTTGGATTTCCCTCAGCAATGGTAGAAGCTGTCTTTACTCTTTATGCCTAGCCCTCTGCTAGCGTTAGAGCTAATGGCCTATTGTCCTCGCCCTTCAAAATAACCAATGGTACAAGACAGGGCTGCCCGCTGTCCCCTAGCCTCTTCATTTGAACCCTAGAAACATTAATTCAAGCCATTAGACAAAACCCCAATATTTGGGGACTGCAGGTGGAGAACAGGGAACATAAAGTAGCTGCTTTTGCAGATGATATGTTATTGTGTATCTCCATTCCTAAAACCGCGTTTCCTGCATTACTAAAACTGTTGGAGGAGTTTGGGGCTTTATCCTATTTTAGTATTAATCACTCAAAATGTGAGGCACTAAATGTTACTCGGTCTCCGTCTGTAGTCTCTAGTCTCTCGAGAGACTTCCCATTTAGGTGGGCATCGGAATATATCACTTACCTGGGGGTTAAATTATCTAGTAATTTACAAGATATCTACCGCTTTAACTTCCCCCCACTATTGAAGTCAATTTCTGCTCAACTACGTTACCTGCAGATCCCGATGATTTCGTGGATCGGGAGGAAGAATTTACTAAAATAAAAATTTAGGAACTATAAATGATATCTCATGCAGGCTGCCCCTGTTTTCATCCCTGCTTCCTTTTTCACGGAGACTAGGAGATTGGTTCCATAAAAATCTAGAAAACAATCTCGACCTAGAATCTCATATAGACAATTGACTCTCAGCAAGGCAAAGGGAGGCTTTGGCCTTCCAGACATACTACTCTATTATCAAGCTATACAACTTCTGTCACAACTTGAATTATTGTCTTGTTCAAATTTGACTTTGGCTAAACAAATTGCTTTGGGGAGCTTCAAGACTCAGGTTCTATCTACATTATGGGGGGGGGGGGGGTTGGGGAGGGGCGATAAAGAGAATCCATTGATAAAGGGACTGTTGTTCTCTCTGAAATTACGTACTACCCATGTGTCCAGTTTTCAGTTTCCCTCGCTTTTAATGCCGGCGCATTTGACTCCTTCCACTCTCTATCCGCATTTTGATGACCTCTTGAACTTGTGGAGTGCATTGACATCTATCCAAATAGGTGACTTGTATAAAGGTAGTACTGTACCAACTTTTGATGCTATTAATATCTTGGGTATAGGACAACATTTGTCCAAAGCACAGTATGACAATTTCAATGCTACTAGATTGGGTTTCCTGGAACGTTATAATATCGCCAGGCCACTCTCTTGGTTTGAGGCTCTGATTTGTTCTACACCTTTACCCAAAAAACTGATATCCATCCTCTATGACAAAATACTTACCTTTGATGTACAGGATAAGCCTCTCTTTCTCTGTGCTTGGTAAAGAGACTTGAAAGTTTTGTTTTCCTCTCGATAGACTTCGGCTATACTTAAAAGGTCACATGGTCTGTCAAGGTGTGTTACAATTCCGGAGAATGCCTTTAAGCTGCTCACGAAGTGGTATAGGGCTCCAGATATAGTGGCTAGAATGTACAGTACCACATCTGATGCGTGTTGTAGGTGTGGTGGGTCTCCAGGTACTTTAATTCATATCTGGTGGGAGTGTCCTATAATCAAGCCATATTGGTCCTCTATTGAATCGCATGTCAATACTATTTGTAATAAGAACATTGAACTTACTCCTTCTCTAGTATTAGTTAATCTACCCTCTTCAGACTGTAGCCTCACTAGACATGACTTGTCTTCACTCCTTATGATGGTAGCTAAACTCCTCATTCCGATTAAATGGTTGGTTAAACTACCTCCTGATGTCTTTATGTAGCTCAATAGAGTCAGGCGAATTTATCGATTGGAAGAATTGTTCAGCTGGGAGTCTAGAACACATGATCGCTTTATGACATTATGGACCCCGTGGTGCGCCTGGGCGACGGCTCACCTAACGTGATCTAGGTTTGGTTTGTTATTTTTTGCTAACATATAGCGTGGTGACATATTGATTTCTATTACGTTCCCTTAAAGGGAAGGTGTCATGAATTTTTTTTTTTTTTTATCCAATTGCTTTTAGTAGGATATTAAAATAAATTGTATTTAATTTGTGTTCTTGTGTTCTACTTTTAATTTTTTTGCTACTTTTACTTCCCTATGGAAGCATGCGTCGCTCCCACACAGACCAAAACGAAGGTCCTTGGCAGAGCGAAATCCGGCGCCATTTTCATGTAGACAGTAAGATGATTACTTCCGGCCACGGCTTCCGTCCATATGTTCAAGGAAGAGAAAGCGAAAGGAATAGGAGCGGAGGCGGCAGGAGCAGTTAAGTTATGTTCGTGTATGTGATGTGTGTTTTACGTTCGTGTATGTTGGCACTAGCCAGAATAAGGGAGGGGGGATTGTGTGAGGACACTAGAGAGTGTCTCTACCCCAAATTTGCAGCATAAAGCAATAAGGTTGCTTTACCACATTGACCATGCTGCAATTTTGGGAAGTGCTCCCTCTAGTGCCCAGCACATGGAAATGTTCTAAATTAGAATCTAATTTATAATATTTCCTGACTTGTGAAAAAAAAATAAAAAATGAAAACAATGTGTAAATCACTCAAATAATAATTGTTTTAACTAAAAACAAGAAAAAAAATTTCTAGCGACACATTCCCTTTAAGTACCCGCCCCCCCCCCCCCCCATTTCTTTTGTGATGTACTTATTTTGACTTCTCTGACGACAACAGAGTTTTTCACCTTGATTATTGCCTTTGGGGTGATCCTTGCTGCAAGTACAGAGCACCTTTACTTTTTATATTTCTAACCTTATTTTGGTTTCACATGTTGTTGCACGTCAGACACGAGATGTGTTTCTATTATAGGGCTTATGTTTGGATCATTGTATGTTACACATAGCGCTGTATTTCTGGGTTTCTACCTGGCTGTGTATGTATTTCATTGTGGTTGTTTTCCCAAACATCAGAAAATAAAGATTTTAAATAAATAAATAAATTCTATGTACCCCAAAATGGTGCGATTAAAAAAATACAACTTGTCCCGCAAAAACAAGACCTTATAAAGCTATGTCGACGCAAAAACGAAAAGAAAGTTATAGCTCTTGGAATGCGTCGATGGAAAAACGTAAAAAATAGCTTAGTCATTAAGGTTTAAAATAGGCTGGTCATTAAAGGGTTAAAGGAAAGGCGTCATGATTTTTTTTATTATTAATGTGTTTTTATTATATTTACATTTTGTCAAAAAGTTGTTGGTTTTTAAATTTAACCCCTTAAGGACGCAGCCTAGTTTTGGCCTTAAAGAGGCTCTGTCACCAGATTATAAGTGCCCTATCTTGTACACAATGTGATCGGCGCTGTAATGTAGATTACAGCAGTGTTTTTTATTTAGAAAAACGATCTATTTTAGCTTTATGCTAATGACTTTCTTAATGACTTTGTCAGGATCTACTAGGCTTCTGTAGGCGGCATAGCCGGAGGAAGTTATTAGGCCTCCAGTTTTCATAGCAGCCATCGCCACCCGCTATCATGTAGCGGGCCGTCGATGGTGGTTTAACCCCTAAGAAGCCGCAATCGCTATTGAACGCGGCTTCTATGGGGTTAATCAGCGCGGACGCCGCGATCGGTCTCCGCTGAAAGAGCTGCGGCAACTGCTGTAAGAGACAGCAGTTGTCACAACTCCTGTATGTGCCGGGAGGACGCGAACCTCCCATGACGTACTATTAGGTCATGGAGTGCGAACGATGCAGTTAACGACCTAATAGTACGTCCAGGAGCGGGAACGGGTTAAAAGTTCTAATTTAACTGGGGGCTGCCATATTTTACTTCATCTGTATATGTGTCTCTTCAAGACACATACACAGATGAAATATGGCAACTACAGGCCATAGGACATACGAACAGCTCCTGTCTGCATGTCCTGTGCTTCTGCCATCTAGCTCTGAACTGCGCATGCGCAGTTGAGAGAGACCAGCATAGAAGCTGGTTAATAGGTGGAAAGCTGGCACCATATTGGAGATGCACTGTAGGTAAGGTGTGTGTGTGTTTTTTGCATGTTTGAGGCAGGGGTGTGTGCGTGTGTGTGGGGGGGGGGGGGTTGTGTGTGGAGCGGCTGCATATTTGAGCTGCACCCCTCCTCAATGTGGGCACCCCACTTGTGTGTGTAGAATTATTATTAACTTATTATCTCAATGGGAATTTTTTGGTTAGAGCCTAACCTTTAATGTGAGATTTATTTCACTTTTTAGCAATTTAAGATAGTGATACAGTTGTATCCATAAAGTTTGTTCACTAGCGCTTGCGCACTTTACATTGACATATGTAATAAATTCGGATAGGACAAGGATGACATTTAAATGGTTAATACCATCATACTCTAGTATTTATATTTTATTTTAGAATTTTCCTGGTTTTTATTTATTTAAAAAAAAATATATATTTAAATATTTTAGTTCCAAGTTGGGACCGGTACCCTCCTTGTCACAAGGTGTGTGCCAGGAACTGATGCAACATGAGCAGCTGCTCTAGGAGTCCCTCTGTATGAATCTCTTGTATTTCAGCTGAGGCCCACTTCCTGCTACACTGCTCCAAATACTCAGCAGTGAGGGACACTCACTTCAGGAGACTCTCTGATCTCTTACCGGACTTCAGCTCCATGGAAGAGGAAGAGAAACTCTACATCCTGCTGGGTGAAGAGGAAACCACAGTGGGCACAGCGGCACAATATGTCACTGAATGCCATAGACTGAGAGAGACATGATATGCCATGAACTTGTATAACCCTGACCCTAGATGTGTCCCTATCCCCCAATCCCTCAGTCCCTATCCCTCATTCCCTTACTTGCTTTGGCAATGCTAATATGGATTTGGTCCTGCCAATAAAGCTTCTTTGAATTTGAATTTGATCTCTGTGCAGCTCTCTTATTAGCAGATCAGCTGCTTTATCAAGTCCAGTAAGTGCCAGGAGCTGATACAGCTTCAGCTGCTGCTGCTGTAGATTCCACTGTGAAGATCTAGTGTTTGGCAAAACACTAATCCTGCCTATCTGTAGTTATCTAGCCCTACGCGTTTCCTTACTCATAAGTAACTCTGCAGTAATTCATCAGGGGCTCACAGAGTTAATAGATTAGACCCTCTGGCATTCCAGAGGTCTGTGTAGACAATGCACTGATTCTATGATCAGACGTGGACATAGTTGCTAGCCACTGTCAGTGGCAAAATGCTCTGTCTTTTAACCCCTTAGTGACCACTAATACGCCTTTTCACGTCGGTCACTAATGGGCTTTAGGCTAGGCTGACGCCTTTTCACGTCAGCCTAGTCTAAGTCCTGCACGGGTCTCCCGTGCAGGCAGGAGCCGGGGCTCTGCTGTCTGATGACAGCTGAGCTCCTGCTCCAACGCCCGCGATCAAAGTTTACTTCGATCGCGGCCGTTTAACCCGTTAAATGCCGCCGTCAATAGCGACCGCGGCATTTAACTTTGTTTACAGAGGGAGTGCGCTCCCTCTGTCACCTATCGGCGGCCCGCGAATGAAATCGCGGGTCTCCGATGGGGTGTCATGGCAGCCGGGGGCCTGATAAAAGCCCCCAGGTCTGCCCTGGACATATTCCTGTTAGGACGCGCCGGAGGCACGTCCTAACAGATTGCCTGTCAGATTTACACTGACAGGCAATAATGCTCTGGTATACGAAGTACACCAGAGCATTATAGCAGCGATCGGAACATCACACAGTAAAGTCCCCTAGTGGGACTAATAAAATCAGTCATCAAAGTGAAATAAAGATTATTAATAAAAAGTACAGTAAAAAATAAATAAAACCATTTTTTTCCATAAAAAGTGGTTTTATTTAGTAAAAGTGTAAAAAAAAAAAAAAAGTACACATATGTGGTATTGCCGCGACCGTAATGACTCCATTAATAAAGTTAATATGTAATTTAAACCACAAAGTGAACACCGTAAAAAAAAAACGCAAAAAACCATGGCGAAATTGCAATTTTTTTCCATTGCCCCCCAAAAAAGTCATAATAAAAATGAATCAATAAGTCCCACGCACCCCAAAACAGTACCATTCAAAACTACGTCTTGTCCCGCAGAAAACAAGCCCAAAAAATCACTACATTGATGGAAAAATAAAAAAATTACGGCTCTTGGAAAGCAACGATGCAAAAACAAATAATTTTAGTTCAAAAGTGTTTTTATTGTGCAAAAGTCGTAAAACATAAAAAAACCTCTACACATGTGGTATCGCCGTAATCGTACCGACCCATAGAATAAAGGTAACATGTTAATTACGTCGCACAGTGAACGGCGTCAATTTAAAAACGCATAGAACAATGGCGGAATTTCAGTTTTTTTTTATAATCCCCCCAAAAAGGTTAATAAAAGTTAATATAAAAATTATATGTACCCAAAAATGGTCCTATTAAAAAGTACAACTAATCCCGCAAAAAACAAGTCCTCATACAGCTATGTAGACGAAAAAATAAGAACGTTATAGCTCTTTGAATGCGACTATAGAAAAACGAATAAAATAGCTTGGTCATTAGGGCCTAAAATAGGCTGGTCACTAAGGGGTTAAAGACCGAGTACCCTCCTCCTCATGAGCTCCCTGTTATCTTCAGCCAATAAACTGGCATCATGTCTTTGCTGGAATCCCGCCCCGATTTTTGGGGGTTTGGCTGTGCTGGCTAATCAATGGTCTGCACCCTTGCAGCCTCCCTTCATGTCATGAGGGGGCGTGGTCCGAGTACCAGAGTCAGCCCTGTTGGAAATGGGCATGCCATGTCTCTCCACACTAAGCTGCAGGAATGTGCTGTACAGACTGTTCCTCCACGTTAGAGCAGAGGGACAGCACCAGGATTCACTATATCCATAGTGAGTGATGCCAGACCTGTCTGAATCTGTCTGTCCAATGCATGTGTTATAACAGTATGGGGTAATATATAGCGTGTGTCAGGCTATCAGCACATATAATAGATGGCATATTCCAATGCCCTGGGGGGGGGGTGTAGTATATATTTCAGGGAGTGATATATCAGCACATCCCTTTTCTAGTTATGTTTGATGTAGATGTCAGATCATGTTATTAATAGCACATAGTCCCCTATCTGATCTGTATTATGATGCAGATATCGAGTCATATTATTAGTGGTACATCCCTTGTGTTTTGATGCTGATATCGGATTATATTATTAGTAGCACATAGTCCCTTATCTTATTGTATTTAAGGTGGATATGGAATTATATGTCATGTATTATGCTGAAATTTAGATAAAGCTTACATATAACATATAGTCATTGATTCCATATGGATGTAGTGTTTTCAAACGATAAATCCATCTACATTCCTTCTGTAAAAGTAACCTGTCTAGGTTACCTCCTCTGATAGAGGGTCTGATCACTTTTATGACTTTGAATGTAATTTCATCTTGTTTATCTGTATGTTTTTCTCTCATATGTCTTGCTAAGCAAGTATCATCTTTCCTACGTATGTTGCCGATGTGGTCCAAGATTCTCCTCCGAAATTCCCGAATTGTTTTGCCTATATAGTTTTGCTCACAGGCACAGGTAGCCATGTAAATCACCCCCTTAGTTCTACAATTGGCAAATTTGCTATTTTCATAGATTTTTCCCGTCGCTGCACTGGTGAATGTGCTACTTTTAGCGATATATCTGCACGCCTTGCAGGCGCCGCATTTAAAAGGTGCCTAATGGTCTATTAGGGAGCCATGTCGGTTGGGAGGGAGGTTCATTGAAATGACTATGGACCAAACGGTCTTGAAGATTTTTTCCCCTCCTGAAGGTAATCAGTGGATGGGAATGTACTACTTTATTTAGATCTTGATGGGCCGTTAAGATCCCCCAATATTTACATAGGATGTTTTTGACCTTCCTGTGTCTGTGATCAAAGGTACCTACTATTCTAATTGGCGGGAGTGTCTCCACCTCTTTTGATTTGGGGACCAATAAGCTTGGTCTGTTCACAGATAATGCATGATGATAAGCATCCCTCAATGTCCTATCTGGGTATCCTCTACTCCCAAATCTTTTACGAAGTTGTTGGGATTTCTCCATGAAGTCCCCCAAGCTGGAACAGTTTTGCCTGAGTCTTAAATACTGTCCTTTGGGGATCCCCCTTTTAAGAGGTACTGGGTGATGGCTATCCCATGCGAGTAGTGGCCGTAGGTTTACGGAACAGGCTCGTGGTCAAGTTTCCCATTGTGTTCTTAGTCACCGTAATGTCCAGAAAGTTGATTGACGTTTCCCCTATCTCTGATGTGAAATATAGGCCTAAGTCGTTCACATTCAGGTCGTCGACAAATTGATTAAAACGGTCGATAGAGTCATCCCATAGTATCAGCACGTCATCTATAAATCTTGCCCACAGAATGATGGACGAGGTATATGATGCCATGTTCTCTGCAAAGACCACCTGATCCTCCCACCAGCCCAGATATAAGTTGGCATAGCTGGGGGAACATGGGCTGCCCATGGCTGTACCTTTGAGCTGGTGGAAGAGTTGTCCCCCAAATAAAAAATTGTTTTTGGTGAGGACGAAGTTCAATAGGGTCAAAACCAGTTCATTATGCGCTTTGAATTGGACGCCTCGTGTTTCGAGAAAGCGCCGTACAGCCCCACATCCCTATTCATGGGGTATGGAGCTGTCCAGTGCCTCAACATCCAGGCTTGCCAGTAGTGCTCCAGATGGGAGCTCTATCCCCTCAAGTCTCTTAAGGATGTCCGTGGTGTCTCTTACATATGAGGGAAGACCCATAACAAAGTCCCGTAGTATATTATCCACATAAATACTGATGTTTTGGGATAAGCTGTCTATCCCTGAGACAATCGGTCGTCCTTTAAGGGGATACATACAGATAAACAAGATGAAATTACATTCAAAGTCATAGAAGTGATCAGACCCTCTATTAGAGGAGGTAACCTAGACAGGTTACTTTTACAGAAGGAATGTAGATGGATTTATCGTTTGAAAACACTACACCCATATGGAATCAATGACTATATGTTATATGTAAGCTTTATCTAAATTTCAGCATAATACATGACATATAATTCCATATCCACCTTAAATACAATAAGATAAGGGACTGTGTGCTACTAATATTATAATCCGATATCAGCATCAAAACACAAGGGATGTACCACTAATAATATGATCCGATATCTGCATCATAATACAGATCAGATAAGGGACTATGTGCTACTAATATTATAATCCAATATCAGCATCAAAACACAAGGGATGTACCACTAATAATATGATCCGATATCTGCATCATAATACAGATCAGATAGGGGACTATGTGCTATTAATAACATGATCTGACATCTACATCAAACATAACTAGAAAAGGGATGTGCTGATATATCACTCCCTGAAATATATACTACACACACC